>NC_052510.1:11234731-11534731 GCF_014356525.2 Nilaparvata lugens | reverse complement strand
TATAGTCGATTATACAATGTATACTTATCACAAATGATATGCAGCACTATTCAAGTAGATTTACGTTTCGTCTCATTCACATAAAAAAACACACAGCAACACAGCAAAATACCTTGGAATGACTCTTGACGCCAAGTTGAAATGGAAAGAGCATATCAAGATGAAAAGGAGTGAGCTGGGACTCAAATACAGTAAAATCTATTGGCTATTGGCAGACAATCACAACTCTCATTGGACAACAAAATATTGATTTATAAACAAATTCTAAAACCTGTCTGGACGTATGGAATTCAGCTTTGGGGCTGCTCTAGAACATCTAACATCAATCAGATTCAAACATTCCAAAACAAAGTACTGCGGAACATGGTGAATGCGCCCTGGTACATAAGGAACAGCGATTTGCACCGAGATCTACACATCCCCTATGTGACCAGTGAAATAAGACGATTGGCAGCCCATCATGAGTCACGTCTCCATCAACACGACAACACCGAAGTCATCCAACTCCTAGACAGCACTGAACTCACAAGGAGGTTGAAGAGAACAAAGCCCTTCGAGTTGGTGTAGTGCTAGTGAAGTGAAAAAAGTATAAATTAAATAAATGTGTAGCGAAAGAATTAAAAGTAGAAGAATTATAGATTAGAACTGTAGGCTTCACTGGAAGACTTTAGCAATAAAAATTAATATTTTAGGATAAGAAATAAGAGAACAAAATTAATGGTTATTCCTAGTGACTAGTTTTAATGGAAGTGATAATATAAAAAAAAACTCACATAAAATTATGAGAGTATCTTGATAAATCGGAATTCTACAAGGTTCATCGACATTGATGAAGATCTTGTCTTGCTTACTTACACACAACTGAGATATCACAAATGTCCCTACAAATATTCCACTATTCATTGATAATTTTTATATTCATCTCATCGACTTCAAACTTTCAAATTAATCATAATATATAATTAATTGGTGAATAAAATTTGATTTGATATTGAATAATTTCCCCGTACAATGACAATGATTAAGAGCTTGCTAGCCTGACTAAGCATGCTTCCACACAATAGGAGCCCGTTCATACATTTCGCTACACAGGAATATACGAATATTCGCCAACCCCTTACCACGTGATCTGGAAAATATTATAATACGATGGGACAGATTTTCTAATGGAAAGCAACCAAACCCTCTGCGGGTTGCAAATATATTGGAGAAATTCGATGTTTCTCTTCCCCCCTCCATCCACAGCTACAGCGCTGCTTCCCCTCACTTTGAAGGCAACAATAATAATGATAACAATAATAATAATCAGAATCTGTTTGCATAATCTCTTTTTCGTTCAACGTTTTCCGAGTTTATGTAATTTGAATATTTGTGTCGGAATACAAGTGAGGGTGTGAAAGTGGGTAGGGAAGGGATTGTGACCGAGAGAAAAAAGCTAGGGGAAAACGTTGTGAAAAGAGAAATTTTTGAGGTAGAGAAGAGTAATAGAGAGAGAAAATGAAAGAGGAAGCAACTAGGGTGAAGAGAGAAAAAATAAGAAGGATAAGTTGAAAATGAGAAAGGGATATGAATAGGAAAAAAAGGAAAGGAGGAGAGAATGAAGAAGAAGGGAGAATAGTTAAGAGATGGAGTATGAAGAAGGTAAAAAATATTTTGAGAAGGAGAGGGGAAGAGAGCGTGAATAGGAATGAGGAAGAATGAGTTTGAAACAGAGAAGTGGACGGGAGAAGATGGCAGAAAGAAAACGGAGAAGAATCAGGAAGGAAGGAGTAGAAGGGGTAGAAAATGAGAGAAAATACAAAAAGACATAGACGATTCACCATGAGAAGGAGATGATGGAATCAGTGGTGAGGAGGAAGAGGAGTATGAGATCCAATTAAACTAACTTACTCTAACTGAAGAAGTAGGTGGAGAATATTGATTTCGATAGATCAAAACAAAAACTTAATGGCAGGGGAGAAAATCAGGAGAGTTCTATTGAGAAAAATTGGTAGAAAAGAGTTGAAAAAGGAGAGAAAACTCAAGAAAGATTAGGGGAAGAGAGAAAATCGGTTTGTTTTATTTTCTGTAACAGGAGTTTTGTGAATTCAAGTGGAAGCCGATTTAAAAAGCTTCTGCTCTCTGTCAAATTCCCACTTTTAACAGCAGTTTTTCAACAGCCCCCAAGGGATAACCTGTGTCTGCTGGGGGAGTTTTTTACTATATTTTAAAGTTTATCACAATATTTTCATTTGATTTTTGTCGTAAAATCGGTAGAAAAACATGAGTGAAGTTCCTGTTGTTTGAAATAATTTCCAATTGCAGTCATTAGGGAATAACGGTTTTTAATATCATGGCAGAGAAATCGATTTTTGCAGCCATATTTTTTCCTTGCTGCTGAAAACCCAATTTTTTATAGCGGGACCATAGTTCCTTGATTGTTCACGTTTTTCCATGAGATTGAATCTCTATCAATTCATATTCATCAGGTGAAAATCCAGTAGTTCTCATCTCATATCATAGTGATTAGTATCCATTTTTCACAATAGTAAATCAATAAAATGTCTTCCGATAACTTACTCTTGATATAAGATACATTTTGTAATTTGATAATCACACAATTTGCCGAAAACTATCGTCTTTTATAGATCAATAGATAGTTTTCTTCTATTCTATTCCAGATGAATATAGATATTTAGTTCAATAATAAACAGTCAAATATCAAGGTAGATGAGTAAAAGTGATACAACTATTTGTGACTACTTTGTAACTATATCACTAGTCCACTTTTTCCTCAAATGAGTACCAAGTTGCCTATATGAGACGTTGGAAGACTTCAAGGGTCACTACTTATTTCTATTAGTTAGTGTATCATGATACAACATACCTGTTTTCTTGTAGGCCTATTTCTAATACAAAACGTTTCATTGCAGATATAACCAATAGCTTTTTGTAGCTGTATATTAGATACAGAATGAAATTATTATGGTGACCTTGAATTCGATTCTTAAGTGATATTTTCCAACGCTTCTCATCAGAGACCACAATCCAGTTAAAATAATTTATGTGTCAGACTCTGCTCCAACTACTATGCTGATTGTGTCAAAACGTTTGTGATCTTTGTTGAACTTTGAATGATCATTGAAACAAACATACTATCATTATATAATTATTTTTTTACCCATCAATAAGCTTTATTATTATCCGTACTCAACTGATCAATCAACACTGAGTATAAATCAGACACTCTATGACACAGCAAGAAATGGACATAAAATGAGGCCATCTCATCGGTTTCGAGACTCGATAGCCATAAAACTCATTAACTGGAAAATATCTACGAAAAATCCGTAACATAGTGGAGCTTCTGACCCGGGTTCAAAAACATCATCTAGAGGTCACCATTCCTACTATACCAGCAACAACTTTGTGAACCCATTCAAGTATGAAGTCCTTTCAGTGGTTGAAAAGTTAATGCGCGGTGGAAACGGGAGTATGATGTCTGTCTCTGAAGTTGGCAAAGTTGGTCGGAAAGTTGTGACACTCCCTCCGAACTCGAATATTAGAGGTAACACGACTTTATGCTCAGAGATTGATGTTTGCAGGATACGCAGCTGCAAGTTTCGTTGCGGTTTTACCTCTTCTGTCTCCTTCCGTGATAATAATATGCATGAATGTTACTGTGATCTGAATGACTAGTTCAATCTCTTAATCCGTAATGTAACGTACTATCGGGAATAATGTGTGGAATGTTGCAAGATTGGCAGCTAGACAAAACTACTGAATTTATTTGGACGAAAATGGAATTTCATTATCTTATTGTTATTACAGAGATGCTAAAAGTTATCTTCGTTTCCGAATTGAGGAAAAAATATTTTGAAAATGTCTTTGTTCATATGGAAAAAATTGCCAGAAAAATGTATGATATACTATGAATGTATAAGCTTTCCGAAAAAAATTAAGGTTCCCCAATTTCTAAATTTCTATACGTTTCGAGCCCCCTGAGTCAAAAAAGTGGTTTTTGGTTATTGGTCTATATGTATGTATGTTATGTATGTATGTGTTGTGTGTGTGTGTTGTGTGTGTGTGTGTGGTGTGTGGTATGTGTGTGTTGTGTGTGTGTGTGTGTGTGTGTGTGGTGTGTGTGTGGTGTGTGTGTGTGTTGTGTGTGTTGTGTGTGTGTGTGTGTGTGTGTGTGTGTGGTGTGTGTGAGAGAGAGAAGAGAGAGAGAGAGAGAGTGTGATCTCATCTCCCAATTAACGGAATGACTTGAAATTTGGAACGTAAGGTCCTTATACTATAAGGATCCGACACGAACAATTTCGATCAAATGCGATTCAAGATGGCGGCTGAAATGACGAAAATGTTGTCAAAAACTGGGTTTTTCGCGATTTTCTCGAAAACGGCTCCAACGATTTTAATTAAAGTTATACCTGGAATAGTCATCGATAAGCTCTATCAACTGCCACGAGTTACATATCTGTAAAAATTTCAGGAGCTCCGCCCCATCTATGCAAAGTTCGATTTTGGAATCTCAATTATCAGGCTTCAGATACAGTTCAAACAAAAAATTTTGAGTGGAAAAGATTGAGCATGAGAATCTCTTCAATTAATGTTCAGTAACATCTCCAACTAAAATTCAAAATATGCTCGAAATTCGAGAAAATGCGATTATTCAATTGCAAACTGTTAGTAACTGTTGATTCTATTAAATCATTCACTATGAAGAGATAGCAGACCTCTTGTGTCTCCAGCGTTATTGTCCTGTCACCAGCTAGCTCAGATCTGTGAATAGTAGACTTGAGATGCGCGTGAACACTAGAATCAGGTGATCAATTTTCATAACGGCAAGGAAAGTTGTGTGATTGCGCCACACCAAATTTTCATTTTTCCATCATTCTCTTTTTTGTTTCTAGGCAGTGAGCTTTGAACCAAGATCAAGATAGAATCACACCAAAAATGAGATGCGATTTGCACTTACATTCATGTCTGTCTAGGAAATCAATTTATCCACACACACACACATAAGATACATCAATATGAAATAAAAATTAATTACATCAATAAAAAAACATTACAGTATAAAATAAATAACATAAATATGAGAACACATTACAATATTAGAAATCGTTCACAATAGAGCATTCTAGAGTTCATAAATCTTTAAATTACTATTGAAACAGCTAGATTGAATCCGGGAAAGTGAGGTATAAACCTGTAGATTGAGAATAACATGAGGCTTATGCTATTTTGGAGATACAAAATACCGTATGTACAGAACATGCGAATTGGATCCACTCCGAAAACATAGGTTTGCCAGAAACATGATATTATCTCCATATATCATTCACACCGAAATCTTATACTATTACATTGTAATGTAAAAACCATTCAGAAAACATAGGTTTGCCAAAAAACATGATATTGTTTCCATATACCATTCATACCGAAAACATATGCCATTACATTGTTTCTCTCTGATATAACTAAAATGAATCCGTAGAGCGGACGTTATCTATAAACCTCTGGAATTGGAAATACTTAGAAGAATTATTTCTACTTGAAACTTCTACTTTACTTGAAACCTCTATTCTCACTTGAGAGTAGCCTACTTCAAACCTTTTAAAGTGGAATCTACTCAAGAAACCTTCCAAACTGTTTGTAAATCATCTATGAAAGTATGATATCTCAAGCAACTAGATTGAATGAGATAGAGTGAAATAAATCTGTAAACCTCTGGAGTTGTAAATACTTAGAAGAATTTATTTTTACTTGAAACTTCCATTTTACTTGAATCCTCTATTCTTACTTGAGAGTAGCCTACTTCAACCTTCTTAAGTGGAACCTACTCAAGAAACCTTCTAAACTGTTTGTAAATGCATCTATGAAATGATGAAGCAACTAGATTGAATGAGCTTTTAAAGTGGAATCTACTCAAGAAACCTTCTAAACTGTTTGTAAATCATCTATGAAAATATGATATCTCAAGCATCTAGATTGAATGAGATAGAGTGAAATAAATCTGAGAGGTGAAGGAACAGGGAAAAAGCAAACCGACACCGCTCATTGATCCTTATTATTCCATTGTTGAGCTTTCAATTCCAAGAGTGAAGAAGAAGACAGCATCGAGCGTTGCTGGCCCTCTTCAGCACAGCGGAGCGTTCTCAAAGCGGCAAATAAAAAGCGTCTCCTAGTGGATTTCCGTTCCTCGTTTCTTGTGCAGGAGGACAAATTGAAACGAGTTGCACAGTCGAGTTGAGTTTGAAATATTATGTGTCAATACAGCAGGCAAAGGCGCGGCGGCTCCAGCGAATATATTACCCGAAAAAGACTTGTCGGAATGTATGTGTAAGTCAGTGAAAAATTGCGGCGCTGATAGCGTGAAAGTGGCCGAAAAACTATCGACATCCATGTCTTTCTTTGCGCCTACACCGGCCTTGTCACATACATCACTCAAATTATTCCCAACAAAATATCTTCTATTCTCCATTCTAAAACTGGGTTCGCACACGACAGTTCAGTGTACAACTGAAATATTATAATTGGACTATTTACACTCGACCAGGTTGAGTTAGCATGAATAATACCATTAGAACTTATTGGAATTATATTTTCACTGTTCACTTTCACTATTTTCTGCAAACCCAGCTTGAAGCCATCTATTCCTGAGGACGTGTACTCCACTTTAGTGAAGTTATAATGGCAGTGGATGAAGATAGAAGAATAACGATGCCGATTCTCTGCATTAATTAATCATATTTCTATACTGTCGAAAACATAATTAGCACCGTTGTGGACCTGGAAAAGGATAGTACCACCGGCTTTGTCAAATGATGGAAAAGGATAGCAAAACCAAAGTTGATCAAATACTGTCATAACAACGTGGACCTCACTATAGATCAGAGTAGAGATCATAGAATTCACAATAATAATTATATACGAATTTATTGATGTGAGCCTATGTATTTATATGAGTATCACCTAATATTTTTCTCCATTCCCATGCAACAGAGGTAGAGATTATCAAATTCCACTCTGATTCATCACCACACAGCTAATTCATGACTACTATTTATTAGGTATCAGTAATATAGTAGACCTACTGTATTTGGGATCTATTTACAGGGAAAAGTAGTAAAAAACTACATTAGAAGAAAAGCGAAAACAGTTAGAAGAATACCACTTGTGATCATATAAATGAGACTTTATTACTGGGAAGCGTCATTCAATTCGGAAGCAAAGATTTAAGAAACTATTACAACGGGTGTTGTCTTCTGTTATATTGTTGATATGCCTTATTTTTACTGTCGAACTTTCGGCACCGGATAATGAGTGAGGATCTAGTGCAAATCAAACGCTCAATGAGTGTTCAAAAAATGTTTATTCCTCTTAATAAATTCAAAATTGATTGGAGATGTAAGGCTAGGCACACACCAGTTAGTCAATACAAGACAAGACATGATCAGACACGTTCAGTCACAATACTTCACATTGTTGCTCATGAAGACATGTCTAGTTGCAATGACTACTCAGAGTGAGTTGTGTCATAAGCAACAATGTGGAGTATTGTGACTAAACGTGTATGATCATGTCTTGTCTTGTATTGACTAACTGGTGTGTGCCTAGCCTTACATCTCCAATCAATTTTTGAATTTATAACAGTTTATTCAATGTCTATATAATGTTTTTGAATTCATTACAATTTATTTAATGTTTATTTGAGGAATAAACATTTTTTGAACACTTATTGAGTGTTTGATTTGCACAAGATCCTCACTCATTCATCCGGTGCCGAAAGATGGACAGTAAGAATAAGGCATATCGACAATATAACAGAAGACATCACTCATTGTAATAAGTTCTTAAATCTTTGCTTCCGAACTGAATAACGCTTCCGAGTAATAAAGTTTCATTTATGTGATCACAAGTGGTATTCTTCTAATTGTTTTCGCTTTTCTTCTAATGTAGGTAATTTTTTACTACTTTTCCCTGTAAATAAATCCAAATACAGTACTATATTACTGATACCTAATAAACAGTAGTCATGAATTAGCTGTGTGGTGATGAATAGCGCCTAGCCTAAGAACTATAACTCAATCATTTCAACCACAAATAGGTTTGAACCCAGATAAAATTATGCATTTTTAGAACATTGATGATGAAATTCCAATTCCCGAATTTATCCATCTGATTCCCAGACAATCTATTCAACGATTTCAATATCACAAATCATAGAAATTCCTCTTTTCGATGATAACTTCTTGTTTACGGTGCACCCGACCGTCAAACGGTACAGTTTCAATTGGCGCACGTTTAAAACGGCAACCGTTTAATCCGCATAATAGAATGAGGGCACCTCACACATCAAGATTTTAATGGCAGCAAGCATGAGCATTCCACTCTGAGGCACACACACCATAGGATAGCATTGGATGGATACACCATAGGATAGCATTGAATATTGCCGTGGAAAGCCTACATATTCGGCCGGGATAGCTGCAGATAAGACATAAAATCTGAATATATGTACACGGACGATTTTTGGTGCAAGGGAAGAGTTAGAATGAGACAGAGAGAGAAAGATATAGTGACAGAGAGAGCGATGAAGAGAGAGAGTGACAGAGAATGAGATAGAGGTGATGGGTTCGTGAGAGAGAGAGAGAGAGGGAGAGATATATAGATAAATGGAGAGAAAGAAAGAGAGAGAGGGTGTGAAAGTGACAGTGAGTGAGGTAGAGGTGATGGGTTCGTGAGAGAGAGATCTAATGGAGATCGGGAGTTAAACGGGAGAGAAATTGATTGGTAATGTTGAGAGACTGAGGAGAAGAAAAAGACAAGAAGAGGAGAAGGAACGGAAAGAGAAAACAAGAAAGTGTAAGAAGAGAGAGAGAAGGAAGTGAGAAGAGGGAGGAATTGGGTGAAAGTAGTGGGATGATTTAAGAAGGTGAAAGGAACGGAAATAATAGAGTAGAGTGTGGAGAATGAGTAGAATAGGATTGAAGAAGTTTGTTTATACAGATTGCATAAAGGAGCAGAGAAAGAGGACAGTGGAAAATAGTGAGAATGGTAAATAGACGGAATGAAAGGAAGAGAGGAAAGAGGAAAAGGAAGAAATCAGAAAACGAAAAGAAGAAGAAGAAGAAGAAGAAGAAGAAGATGAGATGATGAGGATGATGATGATGATGAGATGATGATGATGATATGATGATGATGATGATGGATGATGATGATGATGTGATGAGGATGATGATGATGATATGATGATGATGATGATGATGATGATGTGAGGATATGATGATGATATGATGATGATGATGAGATGATATGATATGATGATGATGATGATGATGATGATGATGGAAATGTGCTAATGGAAAACGAAAATATGGATGTAAACTGGAGAAATTCTACTACTGGAAGGAGAAATGGTGCGAGTAGATAGGAAAGAAAAATGAAACTGGAGGAGAGGTGGAAAATGAATAAGATAGGGGAAGACACGTGACAATGAAGAGAAAGTTGGTGGAGAGAGAAAAGTATGCGAGAAAGAAGAGAATTTATACCACAAAAACAATAAAACCCAATATTCAGATTGCCGGAAATCATGCGACAATAAAGAAAGGGACTGGACAAAATCCTTTCTTCCCCTCTCTCTCTACCCCGTCTATTTCCTTCTCATCTTTTCCCTTTCATCCCTCCTTCTCCGCTTCCATCATTTATACTCTCTGATATTCACAAACAGTTCAAGCGATTCACGATTCACGCGTTTTGCTTCATAGGCGATTGCTCTAGAACGAGTTCTTCTTTTTCTTCTTCTTCTTGTACATCTTCTCCCTCTTCTTCTTCTTCCTCTTCTTCCTCTTCTTCCTCACTTCTTCTTCTTCTTCTTCTTCTTCTTCTTCCTCTTCTTCTTCTTTTCTTCTTCTTCTTCTTCTTCTTCTTCTTCTTCTTCTTCTTCTTCTTCTTCTTCTTCTTCTTCTTCTTCTTCTTCTTCTTCTTCTTCTCTTCTTCTTCTTTCTTCTTCTTCTTCTTCTTCTTCTTCTTCTTCTTCTTCTTCTTCTTCTTCTTCTTCTTCTTCTTCTTCTTCTTCTTCTCTTCTTCGTTCTTCTTTCTTCTTCTTCTTCTTCTTCTTCTTCTTCTTCTTCTTCTTCTTCGTCGTCTTCTTCTTCTTCTCTTCTTCTTCTTCTTCGTTTCTTCTTCTTTATTTTCTAACCCTGGGACTGTCACATAGGCAAGTTTATGGTGATCATTGAAGGGGAGAAAGGGTCTCATCACATGGCAAGAGGAGTGGAATGTTTAGAATGGAGAAAAGCATAGTAGCACGATCAGTAAACGATCTCACAATTTCCACCCTCTCATCTCTTTCTTCTTCTCCTTCTTCCTCTTCTTCTACGTTCATCTTTTTGTTCCTCCTCTTGTTCTTCTCTCCACCGCGCTCTGAAATGTTGTATCGAGTCCTTCTCAATCCCACAATACTCACGTGTCTACTTTTTCTAATTCTTAATTACACACTGTTTTATTCGCTATTCAGTCTCCCTGATTTCTTTTCTCTTTCTCCTTCCGTTCTCTGATGTTCTCTATTGAAGGAGGAACATTTATCGTTAGTGACATTCTGCATTCCAGATTCTGCTGATCATCGGATTTGATTGAAATCCTATACTATATCAAACGAGCAACTTCTGTTTAGATGTTTAGATGTTTAGATGTTAAGATGTTTAGATGTTTAGATGTTTAGATCTTCAGATGTTTAGATGTTTAGATGTTAATATGTTTTCGCCACACTGCACAGAAAGCAGCTGTTTTCCAGTCCCTACGTAGATCTGGAAGACCTTGTTTGCAGACGACTCTCGTCTGACGTCAGAAAAGGTTTCTTTCCGCCTAGGCCGGAAACACGTACTCTTTCCAGCCGCTACATAAGTCTGTAGTTAATAAGTCATCGCTAGATCGGGTGAGTGTCAACTTTCTTCATCTGAAGTTGCAATTATTTCAGTTCGATTTCGAATCAACTAATTCAGCATTCGCTTCGCAACCATTTTTATTCAATTATTTATTGTTGATTAGAGCATTCCGAATTTCAAATGCTTGAAGATGACGACGCCCATGATATTCCAAGTAAAATTTTAAAAGAATCTGAAATCCTGACTGCAAATCTTCTACCACTAAAATCAAGAGATAGGTACGATAACTCAACAAGTATTTTGTCAGCAATACCTGTGGTGTGGCGAAAAATATCGTTTGCACCACGGGCAATAGTTATTTGTGCAACTAGTGCGCAAAGTGACAGTTTGCTGCACCGAAAGAAATGTTTACGCCCAAGCCGTAGGCGAGGGTGGAATGGCTTCTTGAGTGCAGCAGAGGAACTTTGCGCACGTATTTCACATTAAAATTTCTCCACAGTTACCATTGAATATGAAAAGTGGATAACTATGGATATAATGATGGCTGAAATGCATCAAATGTTTGTGTGTGTGATGCTGTTATTAATAACAACCTTAATTCATTTAAAAATTAATAATCCAATTGAAGTTGAAAATTCTCAGCCAAAGTTCTCATTTCTATTCATTCAAGAATCAGAAAAAAAACAGATAAAACAAAAATTCGCATTCAAAATTCACGCCAACAGCTGGTTGGGATGACTGCAAAATGGCTGTACCGACAAGCATGCGACCTAGCAGGAAGAATCGTACCTAACTTCGTTTCATCCAGCTAAAAACAGTATTCAGATATTTATATTTATGATTAACTAGAATTACCGAAAAATACTATAAGTAAACTAAAAAATATTCATAAAATAACATAGACAACAGAAAATATTTTATTGTAGTATATTCTAATGTTATTTTATCAATTTTATTGACATGGATTTCGAACGGTAATTATTTAACCTGAAAATTCGAATTTCAAAATGTGTGTTTGCTACATTTCTCATTGCTTGGAGTTGAAAAAATTATTACTGTCAATAGAAAATAAACATTATTTATTATTAAATGATGAGAAGTTATTATTTAAATATGATTTAGATAAACATTATTCTTGTTTTGGATTTCTAGATTGGGATTTTATCATAAATGTAGGGTGGCCATTGAAATGATCCTTATCTAAATCTAACCACAGTCATTGTTACCAACTTAATTTTTGTTTCCGTGAACTAATCCTCCATATAACCCGCCAACTATTTTGTGTTGCCATGTTGCAAATCTGGAGTGCAGAAAAATTTTTTCCCGCACTAGAGCGGAAAAGTGATTCTTTGCGTTCTGTAATCAGTGCAGGAATGGCCACTTTTCAAGGTAACTGTAGGAAAAAATGTTTTTCCGGCTCTCAATCTTTTCTAGTCCTTGGTCTACAGCCTCGGACTTGAAAACCGATTTCGAGCCGGAAAAATCTCATTTTCTGCTCTAGGTGCGAAATATACTATTAGATGCTTAGATGTTTGGATGTTTAGATGTTTAGATGTTTATATGCTTGTATTTCACCGGATCTAGAAAACGGCTCTAACGATTCTCACGAAATTCAGAACATAGTAGGTTTATAGTCCTAATATAAAAATTCGATTATACTACTTCTCATCCCTGAGAAAACTCGCTGGAGGACATTAAAAGGATAAGTATCATCCATCCTTGGAAAAACAGCTGATAATAATTTTTTCGTCATCTGTTGGTGATGGAAGTAAGTGAGCGAGTTCATGTGTGTGGGACCATGTCAAAATTAAGACTAAGCTGTTGAACTTTTTTAATCATTCAATCTGGTACTTGGTGCCGGTTGCAAAAAAGCAGGACTATTTTCAATCCTGATTAATAATTCCAGTAGATCCATTTTTTTGAAATGGTCTTCTCTGATTTGGTTCACGTGGAGTTAACCAGGATTAAAATTCAACCGGCTTTTGTGCAACTGGGCCTTTGTGAGCGGAATGTTTGCATCCCTCTGGGAATTAATCTCAATTTCCTGTTATTAGATGGAAAATTTCTGTATGAATGTTATTATAATTTCTTCTTTCGTAATAAATGTTTTATGCTTTTGTACTCCAGAGCGAAGCTCGGTCCCCGATATTATGATGTAGGGGCCGGTTTCCGAGCTCGAGATTTAGCTGAGTTCTAGACTTTGAACAGCTGGAGTCAGAGAACTGTTTTTCTGAAACGTATAGTCGTAGTTTTTATGATAATATTTATTTTCTCATTCCCAATTGGAAACTTTTTTCCTTGACGAGATGGAACATTCCTGAATAACTGAAACTTTACACTTTTTTTCTTTATTTTGTTTTGTTTTCAATTTTCTAGTTTTCCGAAATTTAATTTAAACGTGGACTACGACAAGACCTTGTTTCGGAAAACCAATTATCTGACTCCAGCTGTTTAAAGTCTAGAACTTGGCTAAATCCCGAGCTCGGAAACAGGTCCTAAATCTCAGATCTTATCATGTTGCCGCTTTCATCGAATAATATTAATTTAATGTGTTGAAGTTGTTTGTAATTTGATTTAAGTTATTTGATTTCATCAAATAATATGACTCATGTGTTTGCATAAAGAATTTGCAACAAGCTCTCAGACTGTATTATATGCGGAAAGTTCACATAGATTGAGGAGAAAAATCATTTAAAGCGTGACACCCAGCACAAATGTTCAAAGGTTAATAACGGGCTGTCAACACAACTAAAATTTCACTCATTCAGACAATGTACTGACAATTATGAGCGGGTCATCTGAGAACTGTTACTTCTATTCTCCCTCACTCTCTAAATTGTAGAAAAATTGAACAATTTGTCACAGTTTCAATTAGCCGTGACAACTTTCTAATTTGCCTGTCAACGGAAAACAAAACTCATACTTTCAATTAGATGTCATATATGCAATTTCATTCCGATTTCCTAATACGGACGTTTTATAATAGAACGAAAGTTGTGTTTGAATGTTAGTCCAGTTCCCAGCTCACTTTCTCTCTGATAGTAAAACTGATGTATGTGTTTTGTGAAAAGTGAAACATAACCCTTTTCAAATTCGGAATCGGAATTTTCAGGGTTCGTCTGTTTTCTCCTTCTTTACATAGATAACAAACAAATACATCTCGAATAACAATCATTACAATAATTGATTGTTTTATTATTTGAGTTTTTTATGAGCTATCCTGTGTGGTGACACACCCCACTCGAGATTTGAGTGTAGAGATAGGGCCAACTCACTACCTCCATGAACAAAGCCATAGTGCATTTTGGTGACGTCAGCACTGTTAGGGCTCCTACACCAATAAAAACATCAGCTGATTTAGATCAGCTGAAATCAACAAAATGTTTATTGATGTTGGAGCCCTACCTGTGCTGACGTCACACGAATGCACTACGGCTTTGTTTACGGAGGTAGTGGAAAACTGAGCCCTAGCTTTGCTCTCTAGGAAAAAGGTAATGATCATCCTGTTATGTTCTATTTATCCATAGCCGCTCTCTCCCGATAATTCCGTAATTAATATAGTGTAAGAGAACTCTAGGAAAAATAAAGGTAGTCATCCTATTCTATTCTATTCTATTCTATTCAAGCATAACCGCTTACTTAGGGAGAACCCTTAATCATTCCATATTATACGTGTATTATGTATTATACTAGTAATATATACTAGTATTATGTATAGTATCGATTATTGATTGATAAATAAATGTATAGACACAGACGAATAGTAATGAATTTGATTATTGTGGGTAAACTATTACTGAGTAAAAATAAAATGTGATCTGGAATCTGGAGTGAGGGATAAACTCAAGAGGCTTTCGATAGAGGGGATTGAATTGCAGGGGTTGCAGTCAGGGGGGGGAGTGCAACATAATTGTGTCGAGTCGATCCATCAACCTGGTCGAAAGGAGGGTGTTAAAATAGGAGCGAGGGGGGTGTGTGACGTCACTACTTGACCGAAGGAATAAGACAATCACATTTTCTCCTAGCTGTTGACTAAGATTGATTGTATAGTACTAGTCGTTTACTCTTCTCCTCTCATTTTTTTATTGATTGTTAGTTCTTCTCTTTTCTCTGTACTGTTAAGTAACAAATATCTTCTCTTGATCTTTTTTCTTTCTAGTTTTCCTTAAACCACTTTTTCGCTCTCCGACATTTTAGTGCTGAATGATTTGGAACTCTATTATTCGAAAAAGTCACAGACAGTAAATTCTGAGGGAACCAATGGAAGGAAGTGATTCTGAAAATCATCTTTTTATTGGATAGAGTATTACTCATTTATCACCTCTATTCATCTATAGCGGTGCGTACAAACATATGCACCACGAACACGCACACTCAACTTTTTATCAGTTGATGCTATTCTTATGACAATGTGTACTATTATTTTCTGATGCTATTATATAATATCCGTATTTATACTAAAACAGTCAGATACTGATAATATAGCACCATCTGATGAAAATGAAATGCGCGTGTTCGTGGCGCATAAAGTCTGTTTGCACCTTTATGTATCAGATGCCCCAATATCAATATTTAAATTCAATACTGAATTGATTGTAGGATATTGAGGTACTATTTTTTGTTCCATTTCTAAATCATTCTTTCCCAGTGATTGTTTGATGCAATAATAATTTATATACAATTTATGAATTCAAATTGTCTTATTTTTGGATCTATGCAATGGATATTGTACTCAAATTTATGAAAAGAGTTCCAACCGACCTCAGAAATTACTGAAAATAGTGAGAGCAACTAAATTCTGTGCTCTGAAATGCTGTAATTTACGAATTTGTTCCTTTTCCAGTCATCCCTGTAGGAGATTGCAACCGAATCTGATAAGTTTCCAAATACCTTGAAACTTGAATGGTTCTTGAATGAAGCACATCATCAAGTTTTCATTTTAGACAGTTGGCTACAACAAGCAACTTTGTCAACGTTATGTTATGACGTCGTGCTAAGCTGGTTTGATGAACATGCAAAATAGCACACCACCAATAAATTATTCACGAAATCGTCCATACATGATCTGAATAACGATTCAGGGCTGGTGTCACACATGAATCCATTGGAGCGCGACATCGGACAATCGACCACGATAACAGTCGCGTTGCATCAGACAAATCGGTCACGACAACAGTCGCGTTGCATCATACGAGAGCGTGCACACACACAAAACGTCGTCATGTGTGCAGTGGCTCATAACGCTACACGACACACAAATTCCATCACTGCTCTGTTTATTTTCAATTGGCTCGGCCATCATTTCGGGATCACAAAGCGGCGCAGAATCATGCCGATTTCAATTAGTCGAACACATTTCAGTAACCGCGTCATCATAAAGGCCGCCACTTTGACAACCCATTTCGACGACGATTATAATCGATGCGCAATGAAAGGTCCTTCTGGCTACAGCACAGCGCAGCGCACACAGTGAATCAACACCAAAGACCATCGACTCACTGCAAATCAGTTTATTTTCGGGCCAGTCCACACCACAGATTTACAGCACATACGGAGTGGAATTGATATTACCCAACAAACTTTTCATTTTTGATCGCCTATACACAATTGATCCGTCTATTTATTGGGTTCAATATGGAGATTCATTCTCCCAAGTCTATCACTAATGAAAGTTAAAAATTGATAGCGGGGGTAAAATTTCCGTTTTTCGGCCTTTTTATTGGGTTCACTTCAAATTTGGAGACTGATTCACATAGGTCGTGAATTTTAATCGCTATTAATTGATAGCATACGCAGAGTATGGTATTTATATGAGCACAAACTTTTCATTTCTACATGGCGACGATCGGCCTTTCAAGTCCAATTTTCGGCATTTTTATAGGGTTTACTTCAAATTTGAAGACTGATTCATATAGGTCGTGAATTTTAATCGCTAAAATTTATAGCATACGCAGAGTATGGTATTCATATAGACACAAACTTTTCATTCCTACAAGCCCGACCGATCGGCCATCAAGTTCAATTCAATATCTCTTATATGGCCTATTCATTGAGCTCAAATCAATAATTTATTTTTGATAGCCTATCGCTATCGATATCTGCACTAATCTTTCTTCTTTGATCGCCTTTCGAGATCAAATTGAGGTTTTGAAAGATCGTCAATGTTAGCGCTGATAATTGATAACAGACGCATAACGGTCACATGCTATCAATGTATGATTGTCATCGGTCTTTTTATAGTGTATTGTGTTCCAGCTAAAAATGATTGTTTATAGGCCGTGAATGTCGATCGCTACACAGTGATATCAGGCGCAGAATACTTGCTACTTAGAAATTGAGTACCCTTTTGAAAATTGTTCACTCACAACTTGTTTCGGCTATAGTCTATGATGCCATTATCAAGTGATTGGAAATACTTGCATTATTATCATTTACACTTTCATTTTCGGTGGCTTGTAAATTATTCGATTACCTATTTATTGGCTTGGATTCCAATTCGAAGATTGGCTACGTTAATCTCGAGCAGGCTCTAATTGATAGGATATTCTTGGCGAATAAAAATATGAAATAATTCATAACAAGAAGCAAACAATAACATTATACTAAACTTTGAAACTGACTAAAATCATATAAAATTCATTAAATAGACTATTATTTGATAAGCTATTGAACATTCACTTTCTCATTTTGAAATCATATTAACATTGATTTATTGATTATATTTCATGACCATCTCAGTTATTTCTTCACAAAATATCATTCTAAATATGACATGCAATATGGAATATAACAGTTCAACAAAATGGAGTCAAAGATCGTAAAGGCTTCAGCCAATGGGAAAGAGTTATGGGCGTGGTCTGTGAAATGCCTCAAAGTGTACTATCACGTGATTGGTCGAGCTTGTGTGACGAAGTAGAAGTAAAAATGGAGAGGGGGGTTCCTCAAGAAGGCTTGCTCATCAAATGAATCATGCAATGAGTTTCTCATTGACTTCTTCTTCTATTCAAACAAATGGGACTTGATTCAAAATACTCGTGTAAAACACATATTCAATAATAATTAAACATATAATTACCATTCATATGGCTGGTAACATTCAGGCTTACTTACCGTATATCAAATTTAACTGCTGTGAAATGACGAAGAAAGTTTTTCTTAAAATTTTATTGACAATAGACTGTTTTGATCTGATTCCAGCATTCGAATGAGAGATCGCGTGTTTATACAAGCCTATACAATGCACTTTTTACTTTCCTTGCCCCATTACCATAGGTAAGAAAAGTATTGCTTTCCGAAAAAAATTAAGGTACCCCAATTTCTAAATTTCTATACGTATCAAGGTCCCCTGAGTCCAAAAAAGTGGTTTTTGGGTATTGGTCTGTATGTGTATGTGTATGATTGTATGTGCGTCAGTGTACACGATATCTCATCTTCCAATAAACGGAATGACTTTAAATATGGAACTTAAGGTCCTTACAATATAAGGATCCGACACGTAAGGTACGTGTCAAATAAAGGTACAAATTAAGGTACCCCAATTTGTGAATTTCTATACGTTTCAAGGTTCCCTGAGTCCAAAAAAGTGGTTTTTGGGTATTGGTCTGTGTGTGTGTGTGTGTGTGTGTGTGTGTGTGTGTGTGTGTTGTGTGTGTGTGTGTGTGTGTTGTGTGTGTGTGTGTGTGTATGAGTGTATGTGCGTCTGTGTACACGATATTATCTCATCTCCCAATAAACGGAATGATTTGAAATTTGGAACTTAAGGTCCTTACAATATAAGGATCCGACACGAACAATTTCGATCAAATGCAATTCAAGATGGCGGCTAAAATGACGAAAATGTTGTCAAAAACAGGGTTTTTCGCAATTTTCTCGAAAACGGCTCCAACGATTTTGATTAAATTTATACCTAGAATTTTTTGATGAGCTCTATCAACTATCACCAGTCCCATTATGTGTAAAAATTACAGGAGCTCCGCCCCATCTATGCAAAGTTTGATTTTTGATTCCCAATTATCAGGCTTCAAATACAATTTGAACAAAAAATTTTGAGTGGAAAAGATTTAGCATGGAAATCTCTACAATTAATGTTCAGCAACATTCCCAACTAAAATTGAAAATAAGTTTGAAATTCGAGAAAATGTGTTTATCCAATTGCAAACTGTTGGCAGCTGTTGATTCTATTAAATGATTCACTATGAAGAGATAGCAGACCTTGTGTGTCTCCAGCATTATTGCCCTGTCACCAGCTGGCTCAAATCTCTGAATAGTAGACTTGCGATGCGCGGGAGCACTAGCGTCAGGTGATCAATTTTCATAACGTCAAGGAAAGGTGTGTTTATTTAGCGTATGGCAGCATACACAACACATTTATAATCACAAAATTCGAAAAAAAAGAAAACAATAGAAAATTCATATATAAAACGAATGCAAATATCTTAGTCACTTCTGACCTGGAAATTAGACCTGGCTCCTGGAACCTGGAAATTGCTTCCAGGGTATTTAAGTAGGCTATTGAAGCTGGTTTAGCCACCAGGAAACTTCATGTGCACCCGTGTATGCTGATCTGGGGTATTCCTCCACGATGTGTCTCACAGTCTGGACTGCTCCACACTCACAGAAAGGGGAATCAGCCTTTCCCCACTTATGCATCAGATAGGCACATCTACCATGATGAGTTCGTACCCTATTCAATGCCGACCATGTTTTACGGGGCAAATCGAAGCCTGGGGGCCTTTTGGCTACAAATGGGATGTCAATGTTCTGCTTTGCTGACCACGCTTGTTGCCAGGCCTCAGTTGGGAAAGTTGTGTGAGTGAGCCACACCAGATTCTTTGGTCTCGAGAAGTTATCATCTATCTTATCACTACCTTATCACTACTTATCAATCACTATTTTATCTCATCTTACAAGAACATAATTATCGTGGGCATACAAGGCAAAGTACATTATTCATAGTACATAAAATTGTCCCTGGTTCTCTCTACTGTGTCTACCCACTCTATGTCATGTTGATAATTATATCATACAGTGACAATCACATCCTGTTCTCATGTTTTCCTAAGTTGCCCTTGAATCATCTGTTCATTACTAGTGTAATTGTGTTTTGGCGTACGTGAATCACCAACACGAGTTGTGTCGGCTTGTACGAGAATGTCGGAGGTGTATTAGCTTTACTTTCTAGTCTAGTACCTACGCTGTTGCAAAGCATTCGCACTCAAGTTCGACACATGCAGCAGAATAATTAAAGCGTACACCAATTGTGTAGGGAGCCACCTATTTTCCAAACTGTACTGCATCGATCACAACAACTGTCTCTCTCTCACACTCTCTCACTTTCTCACTTTCTCTCTCTCTTACTCTCTATCACTTCTACTCTCTCTCCTACTCACTCACTCTCTCTTTCTCTCTCTAAATGATTGAAACGTTTTGTCTGTTGCGCTGCACAGTTCTGCAACAATAGCAGTCACCGACACATTGTCGCATGCATAGTGAATGAATTAATGAATGACGGAATCGATGAATGAATTGGACCGGTAATTGAATGAATCAACTTGCAACACTTGCGAATTTATTCAGACGTATGTTGGTTGAACTGCTAGACTGATAGATAGAGGCAATCTGCTCTGTAATAGCTTTTCTACTAGAAAAGTGCTGGTATACAATAGTGTGCTATAGTGAGGCAGTAGAGAGAGATAGGAGAACAACGTTGCCGATCCTCACTGTCTTGTCAATTGCCTTCTTGATCCTCACTGTCTTGCCTTCTTGATGGTATCTGATACTGGTTTATTAATGTAATATTAATTGTTCATTCTCGTTTATGATAATCAATCATATTTTATCAAGCAAAAAGTTATACTTTTTAATTATATCATAATGAATTTTCATAATTGAGGTGAAATATTTTGTTAATCAATTATTAATTCTACATTGTTAAACGCCGATCTGGCAACAGAGCAAAGCGAGAAATAGATAGCGGTAACCGTTTTGTTGAATGATTGATTGACAAGGGTAGCAATACTATTGTTAATCAAACACTGCCATTATAACGTGGACCTTACTATAGTTGGTTTCATGTGTAGTTTTGAAAATTCTACTGGTTTCAATTTTTAGTTTTGTAAATTATGTTGCACGTGTTGACTGGATATAACTATAGTTTGCCTTTCCATCATTAATTCATCCATAAAATGTTTCACAGAGGAGTAAGATTAAATTAGTAAGATGAGAGGATTACTATCCACCTAATTATTTAATCATTTATTCTTATGACTTTTCTTGGCAGAGATATCCTGTTGGCCATGTTGTATCACTTTTTTATCCTCTCAAGCTTAACATTTCATGAGGAGGAGGAGGAGGGGGAGGAGGAGGAGGGGGTGGTGGAGGAGGAGGAGGAGGAGGAGGATAAGGAAAGGATGACGAGTTTGTGGTGAAGGAGAAGGTGAAAAAAGAGGAGGAAATGTAGGAGAGAGTGGTGAAAGAAGAAGGGAAAGACGAGTAAGGAATTCGACATGTGTGTAAATTGCCCTGCTCCCTTCTAAGCCTTGAGATGTATTCGTGTGGCGTTCCTTTCAGGGCGGAACTTTGCCTCATACGGTAATTACTGACCAATCACATAGCTAACTTCTAACACAATCTCTGCTGCAAAAAGCTTTTCCATTCTCTTCTACTCCTTTTCCTTCTCCTACTTTTATCCCTCCAGATTGTGTTTCATTTCCTTCTCAATTTCTCGTCTGCCTTTTCCTTTTCTTTCACTTCCTTTCTCGCTTCTTCTCCTTTCCTATCTCCTACGACTAGTTATGAATTCATCAAGAACAATCGAAAGAATTTCAAGGACGTAGTCTACGTTCAAACCCCCTCCTGTGGGCACCTCTGAGTAATTGTTATATAGTCTATATTATCATTTTACATAAAAAAATGGGAGTTAATCATTGAAAGCTCATTGTATCCTATCAAGGAAGACTTGATCAAAGATTAAATCCTATTAACTATTAATCCAAATTCATGAATTCCTATTTATGTATTTCTATATTCATTATTCGAATTGAAGGCACTTAAAATATTAGGTGTACATTTGTAGCTCCCTATCCTCTGATGTTGCTCATGAATTAGAGTTTCCACACCGTTAGAAGCTCAATTTTCCAATTTTTTTTTCAATTCTCATCAATTTCTATCTGTAGTCTCACACTCTTTATTATTTCTACATAGTATGATACTCTCAGCCCCATTAACAATATACATTTTATTCAGTTCTGGATCCCGTAAAGTCACGTTCACACCAGTGTTGTCATCAAATTTCGTCAATTTCTTAAAAAGCACAGATATATTTACTGGTTTTCTACAGAGAAAATATTGACAACCTATCTGAACAACATTTTGTTGAACACTCTGATGTAAACGTAGCTTTAAACTTGGGAGAAAAGCTTTTATCTGAAACTCTCACAAACTTTTAAATAGATTTTTTATCTAGTATCAGATAATGGATTTAGCACTAAAAACGTGCAGAAAAGGAAACGCAGGATTCGACTGCAGATATTTTCATCAACGCCATTGAGCGTTGTTCACACCACTGCGATTCGCATGACGGCGAAGGTGACGGCTTTAACAATCTTGAGTTGGAAACTGTCCCGCTCCCGTCACCTCCATGCGAAACGCAGTGATGTACGAAATACTTCAAATTGGGGTGGTTAGTGAAAAATTGCAAAGTAATCACAAATCACAGTGGAAATGGACTTCAAACAAAGCTTCCATTAATTAGTATAATCAAGTTATAATCAAGTAATTTGTTAAGTACTGATGATTATGTTGTTTTTCTGCAATTTGACCATGAATACTGGTTAGTGTGGTCAACTGAGCTCCTATTTTTCTAGATTGTGATTTGCTATGTTTTTGTGAGAAGGAATAAGTGAATAGATTTCATTTCGTTTGTATTTAAGTACACATCTTGAAGAAACTAAACGGAATGGAAATTGAGAAATCGACGGAGATGGAGTGAGGAGGTGAGGATAGGATGAAAGGAGAGAGGACGAGAGAACTGGAGAGATAGAGGCGATATAACGAGCTGAACACCTGAAGAAAATAGGAGAAGTAAAATGGAAAGCGTAAGTGAAATAAAGATGAAAAACAAATATGACAGATGAAAATTTATGAGAAATTGCATTTTTGTTCAAGTGCTGATGGATAAACAGTGACTATTAAACGAAAAGTTACTATTTACAGCATTTGATATTGGATTTCAGTTTGATAGTAATATTTTTCAACAAATATTAATTCGTTCATACAATACAGAATGGAAAAGTTTAAAACGTTTCGTTAACTGGACTGTCCAAGATCATTGTTAAACAAATATTAATTGGTTCATAAAATGCAGAATAAAAGTCTAAAGGTTTTCGTTAACTGGACTGTTCAAGATATTTACATAGATAGTCATATTATAAATATATGAATAATGCATATTTTAAGCTTTTAGGAGAGGGGGTGACCACCTCTATCAACCTCCCTCTGTGTATCCGTCACGCATAATTCAGTTTTGTAGTTCTTAAGTTAATACTTGATTAGTTTCGACACCAGATATGTGAAAAACATATTTGAAGGGAGAATTGAATACTCCTGAAACAGCTTTGTTTAATCGGAGAGGGGGATTGAAGGAACACATTACTTGCACCATAATTGATAAGGTAATAATGATTAATTACACACTCATGATTACATTATTAAGTTTTCTTTTTTTAATGAGATGAATCAAACTAAATCACAAAATAACAAAAATCAAATACATATGAGAAAAATACATCCTCTACGTTTTGCCCATGATAACTATAAATTTGAATAGATAATAGAGTTATTACAAGATAAAAAATGAATAGAATAGTTCATTCCATTAAAAATCACATGAAAAAATAATTTATATTGTCATATAAATAGTAACCGATGTATTTTCAAAGACGTCACCCAAAGACCTCCTTGAGAAGGTTTTTATGAAGGAATGAAGCTTTATCAAACACTTCAGTGATAATTATTACAGTAATATCATTTTAGTTCAATTTTCTTGTCAATATATTTCGCAAGTCAAACAGCATAATTTCATTGACATTAATATTTTATTACTCCGCTAACTGTAAGATACTGTACATGCAGCAGCATATAAAGATCATAGTATATAATATAATAATAATAATGAAACCAGATAAAAACAATAACCCTTAAAAATAGTAATACTAGTAATAAATGATAATAATAACATTATTATTCCAATGTAATACGACAAAATAATATAATTTCAGCAAAAACTAATAGAAAACAATACAGAAAACAAAAGACAGGGGTTTTCGCAGAAAATTAAGGGAAAGTTGAATTTTTGGAGGGTGTTAGTTATAACACCTTAGTACACCCTTAATAGTACATAGCCCTCACCGCTTGCAATGTTCCGTATGAATCATTATTCTCATCTTGTGACCATTATTGAACGCTATTTAGATGTAGACAGTAAGCATGATTCCAACAAGTTGCCAGACAACGCCCAAAACAATTATTATGATTCACGATTTCTGATTTTGCGATTTTTGGAAATAATTATTTCGTGCAAAGGCGATGTCTACTTCTCACTAAGATCGTGTAATTTGACTTTTTCTTGTGAGGTTATGTCAAGTACAGGTCAATGCCAATAAGCCGTGGAACAGAGATGCTTAGAGATCAACCGTACTCAAGCTAGCAATTGATAGTATACTTTATCAAATCCTGAAGTGTATTCATAATGGGAGATCAAATCATGACCTATCGCAAATAGCTTGAGTTTTCTTCATTCAAAGACATATTTCTTAACAAAACTTGTATTTTGATTATCAATAGTTTGAGTTTTCTTTTTCTTCATAATATCAATGAAAATCCAACCTCATAATAGGAGGACTTACATTTCTCCTGAACCTTCTTTTTGAAAAGTTTAAAAAGTTTATTTACATTTCCCCCCCTCATCAAAATAATGTTACCATTAATAAGTGTGTTTTCATTGTATCACTAAGGCTGGCCGTACACCGGTTAGTCAAAACTAGTCAAGTTTAGTTACGTTTAGTCACAATACTTACTTCACATAGTTGACATGTCATTTTCAGTGACTAATCAGTGTGAATTACGTCATAAGCAACAATGTAAAGTATTGTGACTAAACGTGTCTGATCATGTCTTGTCTTGTCTAACTGGTGTGCGCCCGGCCTAATTCAGGAACTTTCTCTAGATTCCTTCAATCAATCAATAAGCTCATCATAATATTCAACATTATTGTATAAAATTACAAATTTAAATTATCGAATTCAATAAGTATGAGTCACTAATCAAAAAAGTTACATGAGTATACTAATCGAATGTGCCAGTATAGGTAAATTGCGGTTATTTTCGATAATGGAAGATTGAAGAATACCCTCGAATTTATCATTGAATCATTTAATCATGTGAATCATTGCGAAAAAAGTAATTGGAAAATAGGTTACACTGCAAATCTGAAAACCCATCACTGTGAAAAAGCTTACTTCTACAAGGTTTTCTAATAAATGAAATTTCTCATCTATAGTTTGGTCCGCTTTGGGATGATATGACACAACTCTGAAAATTACAGCAGATTCTTCTAAAACAATGATTTTCCCTTAGCCTCAATGCTCATTTTCGGTACATTTTCTGCAAACACAGTCAACATTCTGGTATCTGAAATATAAAAAGCAGTGATAAGCTTTTGTTCTTTTATCAATAGGGATGTAGAGAGTTTTGTTGAGTAAGGGGACATATTGCGATGTGATGCGACGCAACGCGACGCGACACGACGTGACCCGAGTCTGTTAGATAAGTCAATATTGTAATGTTCACATTGAGACAAATATAGCACGTATGATCATCTATATATATATATATAAAAGCGGAATGGCACTCACTCACTGACTGACTGACTGACTCACTCACTCACTCACTCGCAGAACTAAAAATCTACCGGACCAAAAACGTTCAAATTTTGTAAGTATGTTCAGTTGGCCCTTTAGAGGCGCACTAAGAAATCTTTTGGCGATATTTTTACTCTAAGGGTGGTTATTAAGGGTTTAAAGTTTGTCTTTTAGCATGTATATTCCTCTTATTCCAATATCTTAAAATTATAATTGAAATGTCCATACCATTTATGTTAATATAGAACTATAATCTAGAGAGAGTACCTCTTCGAAACAGTTGTTCTGGTAACTAAATTAGAAATTTTGTCAGGTTGGCATTAAGTTGAGTTGACTTTGTTAGGTTGACACCAAGTTGAAGATTGAAATGCATTTATTCAGGTCCTCCTAGATATCAATTTATCCAGAACCTCCTGAATACCTATTTAGGAGGTCCTGATTTATCGCGGAAAAATTGATTGGGTACTGCTTCTTCAATCAGAGCTATTTCTGGGAATATTATATTACTAGCTGTCAGGCTCTCTTCGCTCGCCAGACGTTTAGTCTGGACCTCCGACTGGATCGTCCTAACATATGATAAAAATATGACATAGCATTTTAAATTTGGTAGGTGTGTTCAGTTGGCCCTTTAGAGGCGCAATAAGAACGGATTTGGAAAATTTCCAAAGATACGCCCAAAATCTGCGTTTTTTTAGCGTTTTCTCAGCTTTATCGAGAACAAATAAACCGAAAATGTTCAAATTTAATACAGAAGCTCAGCTGGGGTACAATAATGTTGTGTAAGAAGTAATTTGAAATAACGCCAAAGATACGCCCAAAATTAGCGTTTTCTCAGCTTTTCTGCGTTTCCTTACCTTTTTCAATAATATCGATGGAAATATATTTAAAAAAAAATCAGTACACAGATTTAGCTGAGGTGGAAGAATTTTGTTCGCCAAAGATACGCCGATATAGTAACAGGTGTTTTTCGAGATCAAATTGACATAATACTTTCAAATTCGGTACAGAGTTTCCGCTCAGGTCTACATGCAGGCGAGCGGAGCGAGCCCGCTAATCTCATTTTTGGACGATCCAGTCGGGGGTCCAGAATTCAGTACAGAGGTTCCGCTGAGGTCTACATGCAGGCGAGCGAAGCGAGCCCGCTGATCTCATTTTTTGACAATCCAGTCGGGAGTCCAGGGGGCGGAGCCCCCTGGCTAGACGGATATGGCGAGCGAAGCGAGCCTGACGGCTAGTTATAATATAATTATAATCTGGGAAAGGAACAGTTTTGGGCATTAGGCCACTCCCAATCATTAACAGTTGAGAATGATATTATTTCTATCAATATATAAATGAATAAATAAATAAGTAAATATGATCATTTATTAAACAACTCATCTACCAGACTCGGATCACATCGCATCGTATCTTGATATATGCAACTAGCCAAATAGTATCTGAGCCAATCAGGTGATCTGGGACATTAGGAAAAACCTTCTAATAATAATAATAATAACAGGCAAGTCATTCATAACAAGCCTGATATCCTAATGTTGAACATGAATCAAAAAGAAGCCTTGATAATTGATGTAGCCATACCAGCAGATGAAAATTGTCAAAGAACAAGAGGTGAGAAATTGAGGAAGTATCAAGAGCTAGCATTTGGCTCAGAGATATGTATGGGCTCAAGAATGTTAGAATAATCCCAATCGTAATATCTGTGAATGGTCTGATTCTTAATTCAACAGTGGAGAGCTGTAAGGTTATTGATGTCTCAGAAACTCTGGTGGGGAAAATGCAGAAGTCTGTTCTGCTTAATACAGCTCGCATAGTACGCCAAACGCTCCAACATACTTGATAACATACTTTATCAATAATAGAAATAATGCCAAGAGGTTGCATAAATTTTGCCTCTCTTCGCATAAGCTATCCGCCACTGCGTGAAAAAGAGAATAATAATAATAATAATAATAATAATAATAATAATATAATAATAATAATAATAATAATAATAATAATGATAATAATAAAAATAGTAATAATAATATCGAGTGACCTGGCTTGCTCAGAATTTTATCATTTGAGCAACAGGTGCTGTAAGCATGCATTAAGACTTTCATCATTAACTTTTCATAATGATAATCATGATAATAGTAAATTTGGCCTTATTTCTGCGTGAAAATGTACAATACAAATGAAAAATAAAAGAGTTACAACAACATTAAGCACACAGGTGTTATCTGCTACACGAATCGATCTTAATTTCCGTTTTTAAATTAATTATTTGAAAAAACGCAAATTATCACAATCATCTCTATAAGAATTCCCAGGCATAAGAGTGGCAACGTTGCACCACTTTGATAATAAGAGAGTGAGCATATCAATGATCCCCATGTCCCGCCCTACCTCTACCCACTGTGATAAGAGAGGTTGGGGTAGGTTATAAGATACCATTTTTTTGTTCCACACTTAGTATTGGGACCCGAGCTTCCCTCGTTATTTTTATTTATTGATAAACAGAACACAATTCTCTAAAATGATCGTGTTTATATTTCACAGCTGGCTATACGTCAGCTTATGAATTTCGGGGATGAGATATTTTGATTTTTCACATACTCACTTTTTTACTATCCACAGCTGTTTCTGCCAAGGATGAATATTATCCTTTTAATGTCGTTCAGCGAGTTTCCCCTAGGATGAGACCTGGAGCAATCGAATCTCTATATTATAAACCTACTATGTTCCGAATTTCGTGAAAATTGTTAGAGCCGTTTTCGAGATCCGTTAAACATAAAAAACCAGATATAAAAATAGCCAGATATAAAAATAACCAGATATAATAATAACCAGATATTATAAAAATAACCAGATATAATAATAACCAGATATTATAAAAATAACCAGATATGAAAATAACCAGATATATAAATACAGAAATTGCTTGCTTAATATAATAGGATAACTACAACTAGAAGTTTAAGTTAGGAGTTTAGGCTTCTGATTTCAAATGAATGGCAATATGATGGTATTATTCGTGATGTTTCGATAAACTTTCAATGATGATACAACTGATAGCGAAAACGATAACCACCAACAGTAACGTTAACTGCGCATGCGCATTACGATGCATTATTGCTAGTGGATCCTCTTACCTGCCACTGCACTGCCGGGATAGACCTGCCGGCCTCCCTCTAGAGGTATGAACTCATGCAACACGAAAGCGACTCCTACTCCACCATTTGCTTTACTGTTTTCTTTTCCATATTTTTGCTTCTTTGAGAACGCGCTCCTAATTCTATGGTTCAAGCCGGACCATATACTGTTCAAAAATGACTTTTTCTTTTCTGCTGATCTGCTCTGCCAAGGAAGGTCGATTTCTATGTAGGTCTTCGATATGAAAGTCTCGAATGTAGTTTCGTCTATAGGCCGGTCAATTATGAAAAGTCTGTCCATACGTAGCAATACTTTTGGAACCTGTCAAATTCAGACGTAACTTTAGAAGAATATCAATGTGGAATAGCAACAAAAAAAAAGAAGAAGAAGAAGAAGAAGAAGAAAGAAGAAGAAGAAGGAGAAGAAGAAGAAGAAGAGAAGAAGAAGAAGAAGAAGAAGAAGAAGAAGAAGAAGAAGAAGAAGAAGAAGAAGAAGAAGAAGAAGAAGAAGAAGAAGGAGAAGAAGAAGAAGAAGAAGAAGAAGAAGAGAAGAAGAAGAAGAAGAAGAAGAAGAAGAAGAAGAAGAAGAAGAAGAAGAAGAAGGAGAAGAAGAAGAGGAGGAGGAGGAGGAAGAAGAAGAAAAAAAAGAAGAAGAAGAAGAAGAAGAAGAAAAAGGAGAAGAAGAAAACAACAACAGAAAAATAATAACTCAATAGATGGTAGCCTATGTTTTTCTATATTGAGTGAATACTGTATGATAAATCTGTATGACACATACAGATAATACTGTATGACACATAAATAGACTATTTTATTATAATAGGCTTCATGGAGGGCTATCTTCATAATATTTTCAGTTGGAAATGCAATCTCTATAATTATAAATTTATAATTATTATTCAACGAAAATCCTAAATAATCATACTAAATAATAAGTAAACAATTATTATAAATTGTTTACTCTAGAATCCTTTTCGCTATCAGGGGCACCAAGCTTTGCTTCGGAGTACAAAAGCATAGAAGCATAAAAGCATAGTTTATATTTATTTATTGATAATCAAAACACAATTTCTTAAAATGATTGGAGGAAGACTAACAGGCACAGCCCAAAACTGTTTCTTCCCCGAATTTTGATTCATACACTATGATAGTCCATAAAGTAGGTTATGTTCCATACACTTGAATTCAGGTCCAATTACCAGTCCAAACATTCGAAAACAAAAAAGTTCTAATCTAGATTGTTTACAAACCAAATTGGATAACAAAATAACACTTACTGATCACTTAAAACTGTAAAATAATGATCAACTTTGAAAATTCTGATATACTTTAATTTAGAATGATAGACCATGTCATGTAAACAAATCAGATATTTTGATCAAGTCGATTAAAATTTCTAGATAATATTTCTCGTGAGATAAGCTGATTAATTGCAAATAGTTCAACAGCTGAACATAATTATTTCTCTCTCCAACACAAGCACTCGCATCTTCCGTTATTAACAGACGACGAAATTATCATGTGTTTTTTCAAGGATTAATAATAAATTATCATCCTTTTCATGTCATTCAGCGAGTTTTCCCAGTGATGAGACCTAGTGCAATCGAATTTTTTATATCATAAACCTACTATGTTCCGAATTTCGTGAAAACCGTTAGAGCCGTTTTCGAGATCCAAATAAATATAGAAATTGCTCGCTCAATCATAATAGGATTCCAGATAAATATGACTTATTTGAGTTTTATCAGCAGGAAAATTATTATTTCTGGAAATTCCACGACATTCTCAAAAAATTAATATTTTAGACAAGATAATCCGTCAAATAATACAACCGGAACGTATATTCTCCCGATAATAGCCTGTAATAGTGAAGTTCTAATTGATTTTTCTTACATTGCAATAAATCTTTAAATTAGAGGTGAGCATTAAAACCTGTTACTTAGTTAATGTGCTCATTTTTAGATAAAATTATAGAGTATGTAGTCATTGGAAATTTTGTTCTAGATTGATCCGTCCAAGGAGACTTGAGTGATTAAGACCCGTGTGAGAGGCATAATTATATAATAATTGATGAGAAGAATTATTATATCCCTACTGTTATTATTAATTCTTCCTATCCAATGACCCACAATATTCTGAATTCCAGAAAAAATCAGCTTAGTCCCCCCCATAAATTACCAAGAAAAAGTCAGTCATTAAAAAAGTATTTTTCATCAAAGTTCCTGGCTCGTAGTTATTATGTTTGCTAGAATATGTGACAATGATGATAATCTGTGCTTTTGAATGAACGAATCCACTAAAAGCTCCTAACCAATCAAGGATTCAAATAGAGATTTGCTAGCATAATTTTGGTAAATATTATAGAAGAGAAGAAACAACCCCCCTCCGTTTACATCAGGTTAATTTTTTTGGGGATCCCCAAAATTTGTTTCGAGAATCCTCCATGAATTTCAATGACGCAGCCCGCGTCAAAACTAAACCACTCTTCCGTGGGCACCCTTGCTGCAGGCTACATTAATAATTCAATCACAATACAATATTGTTCATTAATTAATTGTGATCAAACGAGATAACAAGAGTAATGATTTTGGATTACTGAATTACATTACATACATCTTCAGTCATGCAAGAGAAAAACTTGGTTCCTTTGAAGATGGGATCGATTTTTTTAAATTCAATTCCCGCATCTGGTGCACTGAGATCCTCCAAATTTCCCTTCGCTTCTAACATCTCAACCGGAAATACTTCGAATTTGCTAGTGAGGTTCACACCTGCTGCCATTTCCATGCATCTGATGAATAATAGTAGAATAATTATTATTAAAGAATCTTCCAATAGAATCTATAGAATATTCTAGGCTTGCGCATACCAATGCAGAAAGACTGCGTGACGTTTGTTGAACAACTTCCTGAATTTTTGGTTAAATGTTCAAAATAGTCCCACTCGCGTCCTCGTCCCGCATTCCTCTCCAGTCAGTGTGTGCGAGGTGATGGTTTTCCATTTTATGTTGGAGTGGGCACAAAACATCTTGGAGCAAAGCTTATTCCTGCAGTTTATGAATACATAAATTCATTCATAGTATATATGAATAAATATTATTTATGATAGAACTTACTATAATATTAAATTGATTTATATATTCATACTAGTCGTCAGGCTCGCTTCGCTCGCCTGATCCGTCTAGCCGTGGACCCCCGACTAGTCCAAAAATGAGATCAGCGGGCTCGCTTTGCTCGCCTGCATTTTTCATTTGAGCATGCTTCATTCCATCAGAAAGTCAAAGTACTGAGAAAACGGAGAAAAACTGAGAAAAAGCTGATTTTGGGCGTATCTTTGATGAAATATTAAAGTCACCTCATCACAAAATTGTTAGGTCCTAGCTAAACCTCTGTACCAAATTTGAACATTTTCTGTCTATTACTTGATGAAAGAACTGAGGAAACGCAAAAAACACTAATTTTGGGCATATCTTTGGCGTTATTTTAAATATTATCAAAATAAACACAACATTATCACACCCTAGCTAAGCTTCTGCACTAAATTTGAACATTTTCTGTACATTTGTTCTCAATAAAGCTGTGATAACGCTAAAAAACGCTGGAAAAACGCAGATTTTGGGCGTATCTTTGGAAATTTTTCAAATCCGTTCTTAGTGCGCCTCTGAAGGGCCAACTGAACATACCTACCAAATTTGAACGTTTTTGGTCCGGTAGACTTCTAGTTCTGCGAGTGAGTGAGTGAGTCAGTCAGTCAGTGAGTGAGTGCCATTTCGCTTTTATTTTTATAGATTATTGAACAAGCTTAGCGGAGTCCTAAAAGACAACTAGAGCCTTAAGTCGTTGTTGGCTTGTGGGTTCCTGGATTTGTTCGATGATCACTTTCGATTGCTTTCATCAATCAATACCAAATTTTCAACAAATATTTTTTGAACCATCATAGAAATCGAGTTCGATTAACGAAATTTTTAAGAAATTTACTCACTTTTTTTAGGATAACAGGCAGCATAACAGCAGGATAACATTGAAAGTGCATAAGAAAAATATCTGTATTAATTCAGTATATGACAAACCAGGCTGGTTTATTATTGAATGCATCATTATTGATTCAATGCAATTTCAACCACATAATTCTTGACTTTCCACTGCATTCAATGGAACAAGTGACATTATATCAGCGGAATGATGAGAGAGTTCTCCAGTCCGGTGAGCTCACTACAGTAAGGTCCACCTTGTAATATTGCAGTGGAGAAAGATAGAAGAACAGTGTTGCCAATTCTTAGTCACTCACGGCCTTCTAGAAGATAGCTGATACCGGAATATCAACTGTTCATACTTATTGAAAATGATAAATTTTATTTTATTCGCCAAGAAAAACATATTTTTTAATGATTGAATAATGAATTTTAATAATCCTGACTGAATAGTTTGTTAATTTATTATATTTCTACATTGTCGAAAAACGATCTGGCAACATTGTGGAGCTACAAAAAGATAGTGCTATCTGCTTTGTCGAATGATAGACAGGGATAGTGTGACAAATCTGGAGGTAAGAAAACATCTCAACAATTGTGGTTGAGATGTTTTATTTCCACAATATTTGTTCCCGAAACGTTATTCAATTACAATTTATATTATGTTACCATTTTTCATGTAACCATCACCATTTTTAACCAATGTTTTGTATTTAAAAAAATATTTGGGAGCTCTACCATTTCCTTGATGGGAAGAAAACTTTAAAAGGAGATAGGCTACATAGCTGAAGATCGTAAAGCAGATTTTTCAAAATAAAATGAAGAAATAATTATTCTATGAAATACATAATTTTTTGGTTCAAATTTTTAAACAGTTCAATTTGAAACGTATAAGTTGATATTTTCATAATTTATAAACAAAATGGAACCAGATTAATATAGAACAATCATCATCATCATCGTACGAGAAGGATTAGGGGATTAGGCTATTGCCTGTTCCGACTTACAAACAGCTCATACAGTAGTTATTCAAATACAACTGAGTTATATACATTTGAATTTCGCACATAGCATGCTTTTCACATCTTTTAAAAGACCTTCCAAATGATCTTTTACCTTCTGGTCTATAATTCAATGCCTGTAGGAGAATCCCTGCAGACATTCTTTTAAAAAATATTTTATGAAAAAAAAATATACAACAATTCTGAATTATTTTATATAAAAAGACAAAGGTTTTTATTTATTTCAATTTGATCAAATTCTACTCTAAAACTGTATATTCAATATTTTGAGGATTTTTTCTTTGTTAATATTCTCCATATTTCATTTTATTTTTGAATTGTTTAAGAAAAATTACAATGTTTTGTGTGTGAAGCTGTGGTACTTTTTCATGATGAAACACAAATTATATTGTCAACCACTTTTATTTTGAAAAATCGGGGCTCTTATCTTTCTTATTGGATTAAACAGATGATGTTTGTAAAGCTCCGTTTAATCTGGTAGTATGTAGTAGTAGTAGTACTGTTTTGTAATAGTAGGTATTGATTATACACACATCGATTTTTATTCGTACGATATTTTGCCGTCCTTATGAATTCTAGCATAACGGAACTTGACAAACATCAGCTGTTTGACATTTATTTATACATTGATACATAGGTATGGACATCATAATATGACATAGGACATCATTATGTTTAATCTGATGGAATTTATAGGGACGGCAGAAATTTTACGAACTAAAATCAATGTGTGTGTAGCTAGCCTATCAGATTAAACAGTTAATGTCAAACAGATGATGTTTGTAAAGCTACGTTTAATCTGGTAGAATTCATAAAGATGGCAGAAAATTGAGCGTCAAAAAATGTATGTGTATGCAACTGGCTTTAAAGGATGTTGTTGTTTGTAACTGCGAGAGGTCTATTATTCACAGAACTACTAGTTATGGTTTTGAGAGAGTGATCTGGGAAATCATCCGGTGTGCAATATTTTATGAGGAACGAGTGCGTGTGAAGGAATCTTGGAGACATTGAAAGCCAAGCACTTACATCAAACTATTATAACCCAGTTTTGGTAGTGCATCTGTCCTCTCGGGGCCCCCGATTTTGATGTATAGCTTGATACCGTTAGGAGCTGTGTTGTCACTCTTCATTGTTATGGTATGAGGTCGAGAATCTGCAAAAGAAAGTCCGCTTGACTTTCTGTCCTGTGTATTGAGATGCGTAAAGATTTGCGTGCCATGAACATGCGCCGATCTTGAATGAAACGCGTGAGGTCGCCATATGTTCGCAAAATGATCGCGTGCTTGTCTTATTGTTGACTTCAGACATGATGTCTACCGGTACGCGTCGAAGTAAAAAATACGCTACAACAATATTAATAGTAGACTAACCTCACAGATAATGTGAAACGCTCAATCCAGCTGATCGGGAGACAAAACTGAGAACATGTGTTTTATCACGTTTCTTGAAGGCAATATTATTATGATTGCAAATACTGCTTTCGGAAGTGACTAATAAACAATTATTCTCATATATATTGTTTTTTTTTTTGTGTGGCAAAAAATACCGTTCCAAAAATGTTTTGCCAGCTCTCAATCTTTTCTAGTCCTCGGCCTATGGCCTTGTACTTGAAAACCGATTTCGAGCCGGTAAACGCATATTTTCGGCCCTAGGTGCGAAATATACTATTGCATGCTCTATGCAAACTAGAGTGAATTGGCTTTTGGTCTACAAAGTCAAGGTCTGGGTTGGATCACTTGAATAGTATTTGAATTTTCTATCCGAGGCTCATTGTTCGTCTGTCAGTTACAGGCGATTTTTCAAAGCATTACTTGCCTGAAAGGATCATTGACTGTGAGAATAAATTATTTGCTGTCTTAGTCCGGGCAGTTTAAATCTAAAATAATTACATTTTCCTGGATGATCTTGTGATGTTTTGACAATCAATTTGTAGAAGTAGTATTATTTCAAATTTTTTTATTAATGTAGCGAGTGGTCCTTTCCCAAAACCCTTAGGTGCAGACCAGAGGACCATTGATCTAAGGTGAGATTCTCAGATAATAGGATATTGTTTCAGCCCGTCCCCAAAAATTAATTAGCCTACAGTTTTCTTTTCCTGAGCGAACATAGACTGCCTAGCGAGTAGATTAAAATTAATATTTCTGTTTTGTTCAAGTTTTTTAAAAAAATAATAGATTAAAAGCTAGGTCCTTTTCTTTGTTTTGTGATTATCGTCAATTGTTTGTGAGAGTCATCATAAATAAATTGTTTAAGTATTTTTTGTTAACCTTGGTTTTTTGCTTTAAAATGCCAATATGCTGGTATTATAAAAATGTTTTTATAATTTCATATTTTCATAGGTACCTATATAATAAACACAGAGAACGTAACTGATGATCCAACATTAAACGTTAACCGCGCATGCCCAGCTATTAGCATCTGGATAGCGCTCGCTGGTCGCTGGGCGCCCTACAAACTTGCCAAGCTCTGCTCGAGTTCTGTTCTTGCGCGTCCTGCGATCATCTTGCGAACTGTTCGTGGACGTTTGTTTGCGGCGCAGCGCGTAAGTTTGTACTCACATGTGTATTCGCGAGATTGCCTCTTGTTGTTCGCCTCTTTTTCAGTAGAAGTTTCCTCTTGGGAGTCTACTTCCCTGTAAACAAAAAAGGTTTTATGTAGCATTATTCATTAGGGCTACATTTGAATAAAAATATAAATATAAATATTATATAAAATCTGAAAATAATTTTAAAAAGAGTACTCAGATTTGTATTTTTATTTATTTACATTATTCATCACTATAATAGTGATGTCCAAACTGTAATGACAGCATTTGATTAACATTAGTGTAGCAATCTTTGTCTATTATTCTATGAAGCACCAACTTGTTCTAGCTCCACGACGTTGCCTGATCGTCTTTTTACAATCTGTAAATATAATAGACTAACAAAATATTTGATCTCAATTATGAGGATTTATTACTAAATCATTGAAAAATATATTTTCTTAACGGATAAAATAGAACTGATCAATTTCAACAAGAATTGATTGATGTAGTTTCATATGACGAATGATTATAGTAACAGTTATACTATTACATAATATTATATACCGAATACCGATAGAATCTATCTATTATAGAAGGACAAGGCAGAGAATCGGCAACAACACTGTTTTCCCATCTTTCTACACTGCTATATTATAACGTGGACCTCGCTATAGTCAAAAACACTTCGCTTGCTCCAATATCCACCCAAGGTTACATCAAAATGCCAGACCCCGTGACCCCCGGGTGAATCGCTCAATGAGAGAAGACTATCTCACTTCGCATTACATCAAATAATATTCTTAGGATATTAGAATTTTGTTATTGGAAACGCTTATAATGTGAAGTTGCTCATAGTTTTTCGGAAAAAAGTTTCAAGTGAGTTCAGAACTTAGTGATTTCATAAAAGTATAAAGGCCATACTTTACTAGTAGTTCTGTGAACAGTAGACCTCGCGCTCAGTAAGTTACATTGACCTGTTGTTATGTTTTCTCGAGAATTAATGAATAATTTATCAATTAAAAATGTCTAGAAAAAATCCTAAATGAACATAGAGCTTTCTGTCCTATTGTACCATGACGTATCGTCCCAGAATATGAGTGTAAGCGCTGTTATCAGGTCTGGCTGCAACTGTCTACAACGTTGATGGAAAGATACATTTTCAAGATGTTCGATGTTTTTGAACGGGTAGTATATAGTCAACTGTGTACTAACGTTGATGGAAAGATACATTTTCAAGATGTTCGATGTTTTTGAACGGGTAGTATTATAAGTCCACTAGACAGCTGATTTATGATGAATAATTCTAAAGTCTGAATTTTAAGGTGATATTGGCGTTCAAAACAGACTCCTTTTTCTTTTGTATTATCCTTGAAATGCTAAATTTCAAAAAACCCTTTGTATATGTCGACGCGAAATTCAAAAAGGAACAAACCTGTCAAATTTCATGAAAATCTATTGCTGCGTTCCGCTGTAAATGCGGAACATAAAAACATAAATATAAAAATAAAGAGAAATGCAAAACCGTCGACTTGAATCTTAGACCTCACTTCGCTCGGTCAATAAAGTATAAAGTTTCATAAAAGGCATAATTATTTCTGAAAAACTGGGAGAACGCACAATGGAATACATTAAGGGAATACATTAAAATATTGAATAAATAATAATAGCTACATTATTTGAATTGTTGACTACTGTATAATAACAACAATAATTCATCTTCTTTTCTTGACTTCTACGATGACTTTGGTGCTATCACCGAAAATTCATGATAAGATAATGTCAGAGTATTTCCGATGGAAAACAATTCCATTAAATCAAATAATAATAATTATACTGTAATGCTGATATGTAGCTTACCTCTCCTCTGTCGACATTCCTTCTCCAGTAGCAGTACTTGGACAACTGAACAAAAATAATTTAAAAATATTATTGAGATGAAAATTCAATCGACTTATAATATACATTGATTCTATATTGATATGGTTTATGGCACATCAATCACTGACATCATATATCTTTATTGTATATTATCCTAGATGGATAGAATCGTAAATTTAATCTCCAACTCATTAATATTATCTGAAAATATATCATTTGTAGTGCGAATTAATGAAATCTGCAGTTCTCTGAGAAAATGCCCCTTACTGGAGGAGTTTCTGTATTGATGTGACTGTTATGTGGTGAATATTCAAATTCGATCAAAAAATTGATATTTCCAAAACTCTAGAGAACAGAAATCTATATAAATAAAAATCGAGCCTCAAGTTCAGGACCAGGTTTATGGCCAATCAAATTTATAATCCGACTTCAGGACTCTTTCCTACGGTCCTTTAAAGTTTACATGTAATCCTTATGGGAGAAGATTTGTGAGCTGACCACACACAGAAATAAAAATCAGCTGTTATAATCATTGCGTCATACAACATCCCGACGTCTGGTAGTAGACGATAGTAGACAAGAGTGTGTGCTGTTCCATAACCGCCCATTTATTTTATTGTAAACGCCCCGACTATAAAAAAACACTGTTTTGGACTCAGGGGACCTTGAAACGTATAGAAATTTAGATATCGGGGTACCTTAATTTTTTTTCGTAAAGCAATACTTTCTTTACCTATGGTAATAGGGCAAGGAGAGTAAAATGACTGTTTTGTGAGTAACCATCCAGCAGTGCGGCCTCAGGTTAAAGACTTTTTGGTAGAAAGTGTAATTATTTTATTTTACAATTGTCTCGATGAAATATACATCTATTCTATTTTATTCTTCATGCTCTAAATACATTCCTTTTTTCGACTAATTGTGCTGTCTTCGGTGTTCAGAATTGATTGATTTAAAGTAAATTATTTATTTTGCAGTTAGAAAATTATCTATAGAAATAAAATGTCACATCGCAACTCCTCAGGTGTGCATCCAGTTAAAGTTTGTCATGAGATGCATTAAACTATTTAGCGGTACGAAGTTTGCCGGGCCAGCTAGTCTTGAATATAAAGCATCAATGATTGACGTCATATCTCGCTGCTGTATAGGTTACACTCGATAATAGTCAATCAAGTTGATGCACACTAAACATTATAATAAACCGATTTCCCGTCATTTGAATATAGTAAGATTGCTCTAGTATTGAATGATATTGTATAAACAACTGATTCATTAAAACAATTTGAGATTCTAGTTTCAGCTGTTACACGATGATCAATCTCTAGCTAATTGGAAGCTCAAACATTGGGCAGCAGAATATTATATAGTATGAGTGAAGCCCTGAGATTCGTCATTAGCAGTTGACCAATAGAGGTTGAGCTCTACAGCCATTGGCCGACACCAGACACACCCAAGTATTCCAAATATATTATGAGAACCGATGGACAACAAACCATATAGATAATTGAATAAATAAATGTTGATTTCCTAGAGAAAAAACTGAAACCACTTCATCAATTACAGAAAGTATTAGATGAATGACAATTACATACAATAGTTAGTTACAAAAAATTGTTATGTGTCCTCTACATGTTTAGTTTTTTTCTGTGTGGAAATTGACCTACTCCACTATGGCGTACCATGTTCTAATTTATTATTTGAGAGAGACTAAACCAATAAAGAATAAATAAACTAAACTATAAAGAATAAATCGAAAAATTGTATTAACGAATAATCTTAGTAACTTACAAAATCAATTGAGTGAAATATTCTCTCCAACTGGAAATGATACTCTAAGTAGGTACTGTATATTAGTAGATATTTATATCTGAGATAATATTATTCCATTCTTTCTCATCTTATCTGGTTCATTTTGTTACTTACTAAGTTTTTTCTTTAGTAACTGTTGCTTAAAGGTTGTCGAAGTCATATTTGCAATCTGTAGGTATCTTATCTCGGCCAATATAGCTCAGCCTCAGCACCCATTGGTAAGGCTTCACCCACACTATAATTTCTGCTGTATTGTAATATTTGACCGAGCGAAGTGTGGTCTAAGATTCAATTCGACGGTTTGGCATTTCTCTTGTTACTGTGAACAGTAGACCTCACGCAGTATTCTCATCCATAAGTACCTGATTGAAACTATATACCTTATGGAAATACAGCAATAGACTGGCTTCTCCACACATCTGTGTAATCACTTGTCAGCTGATTCTTGATGAATAATTCTATAGTCTGACTTTTACTTTCCTTGCCCTATTACCATAGGTAAGGAAAGTATTGCTTTCCGAAAAAAATTAAGGTACCCCAATTTCTAATGTCTATACGTTTCAAGGTGCCCGGAGTTCAAAAACGTTGTTTTTGGGCATTGGTCTGTATGTGTGTGTGTGTGTGTGTGTGTGTGTGTGTGTGTGTGTGTGGTGTGTGTGTGTGTGTGTGTGTGTGTGTGTGTGTGTGTGTGTGTGTGTGTGTGTGTGTGTGTGTGTGTGGTGTGTGTGTGTGTGTGTTGTGTGTGTGTGTGTGTGTGTGTGTGTGTGTGTGTGTATGATGTATGTGCGTCTGTGTACACGATATCTCATCTCCCAATTAACGGAATGACTTGAAATTTGGAACTTAAGGTCCTTACGCTATAAGTATCCGACACGAATAATTTCGATCAAATGCGATTCAAGATGGCGGCTAAAATGGAGAAAATGTTGTCAAAAACAGGGTTTTTCGTGATTTCCTCGAAAATGGCTCCAACGATTTTGATTAAATTAATACCTAAAATAGTCATTGATAAGCTCTATCAACTGCCACAAGTCCCATATCTGTAAAAATTTCAGGAGCTCCCCCCCATCTATGCGAAGTTTGATTTTAGATTCCCAATTATCAGGCTTCAGATGCGATTCAAACAAAAAATTTTGAGTGGAAAAGATTCATCATGAAAATCTCTACAATTAATGTCCAGTAACATTTTCACCTGAAATTGAAAATAAGCTCGAAATACGAGAAAATGTGATTATTCAATTGCAAACTATTGGCAACTGTTTATTCTATTAAATGATTCACTATGAAGTGATAGCAGACCTCGTGTGTCTCCATCGTTATTGTCCTGTCACCAGCTGACTCAAATCTTTGTTTATAAGTAGACTTGAGATGCGCGGGAACACTAGCGTCAGGTGATCAATTCTCATAACGGCAAGGAAAGTTGTGTGAGTGCGCCACACCAGATTTTTACTCTAATATTGGCGTATGAAGAAGGCTCCTTTTTCCTTTTATATTATCCTTGAAATGCAAAATTTCTGAAAACCTTGTATATACGTCGACGCGCAATTAAAAAAAGAATATACCTGTCGAATTTCATGAAAATCGATTACTGCGTTTCGCCGTAAATGCGCAACATATAAACATTTAAACATTCAAACATTTTAACATAAAGAGAAATGCCTAACCGTCGACTTGAATCTTAGACCTCACTTCGCTCGGTCAACTATGATGTACTATACTAATTACTGCTCAATGTTCTGTAATCTTCTAGTTTACTAGAAAATGATCAGCCAGCTTTAATAAATCGGACAATATCTTCATCACTCCCCAGGAAAATTACTGTTGTACCACCAATATCCGAGTTTATCAGTTAATCTACAACCTGAATAAATAGACATTTTATTCTTCACATATTAAATGGAGAATTGATTATTTAACAGTACTATTGTGTGATAAAAATTTGAATTTTATACTCACATGTAGTGCAAGCCTACTGCAAAAAGGCAGAACCAAAAACTTGAGATATACATCTTCATACTGACACTGATAACTACGTACTGAAAATATCCGATTTGCCATCGCTAATCGGCTTTAACAAATAATTAACATAATAGGATCTGCTTGATATCACGTAATGTCACTTCATTGGTATTCTAAAATAATTGACGTCGAAAATATACTTGGAATAATAAGTATCAATACATCTAGTTGGAAACTGCCACGAATACTCACAGATTATATCGATTCAGAAATAGATTCGACAGAATGGATAACTTTGAAGGATAACCATTAGAGGGAGTACAGTGTTATTAGTTTGACAATAAATTTGCTTTGAACTCATGAAAGAACAAAAATATGAAATAAATAATAATCACTGAGTTGCATATTCATACTTTTCCACTATTAATCTAAAACTTGAACTTAAAGACACCTATTAAGTGAAAAAAAAACATTTACTATTAGCAGTACATAGCCTTGACACTAGAATTAGATTTTCCATTCCTGCATGACCTACACCAGGTCAAAACATATGTCACTGCTAATAGTAAATGCATTTTTCACTTTTTAAATTTAAGTTCTAAATTGTTATTCTTTCATCTCAGGCTTGGGCTAGACCAATCGAGGGATGCTTGTTCTGAAAAAAATCTGGGTAAAACCAGTTTAAAAGCCATGAGAACATACATTGGATTCATACACTTTCGGAAACATAAACAAATTATCGTGCTTCTCATAATATGTCGGGTTGTTTCCAATTGTGTTCCTTGCTCCAAAATTCGTGCTCTACCTCAATACTCGCCTTCTAACTAGAATACATCGTTTTCTGGATACATTGTATGCTCGATTGGTCTAACCCCAGCCATAGAGCTTACTGAGCTTGGAGCAAAAACAAATCATTGAAACTTGAATAATGAAGACTCAACTGATTATAATTTCCTTGTTATAAGAGACGTTAGTCACTTCAAAAGCTTTTGTATAAACAAACTAGGATCATTATACTTAATATTTCTTTAAGATCAGAAAGTTTTTTACATTTTGTTTAATTTGGTACATATTATTCCACTCAACGTCTTCTGTTAGACAGTTTTCAACGAATAGAAGATGAATCCATGTGATAAATCAAAAGGCCTTGAAAACTTGAAAAGGACCGATGACCTACTTTCTTAGAAACTCAATTGAAGAGCATGTGAGAAAGTGAGTGAGAATGATTTCTCTCTTGAAAATTAACCATGAACTTAATTAAATCAAGATGCAGTTGAGGCTGTGCACCACGCTTTTTGTAACCTTTCAAGCTGCGTTTATACTAAAGTTATCAACAAAATTTAATAACTTAATCCTTATAGATTCTATTAGATTGAACATAACTTATCATACACATCATGAACATATATGTGTTTGTCAAGTTCCGTTCAATCTAATAGAATCTATAAGAATCAAGTTATTGTCATTTTGTTAATAACTCCGGTGCAAACGCAGCTTTACTGGTGACATTCTCTGTTTGAATACCATCAAGGGTACCAATATAATTATACAAACTTCTGTGGAAAACTATACTATTATTATCACTTTCTGAGACATGAGCGCCTAAAGTTGGAAACATGGAGAAACCCAAAATTGAAGTACTGCTGTGAAGTGGAAATGTTAAACTGTATAACATAATCAGGTCAACAAGAATAGAAGTGAGATGCCATCAGTGTGTCAACCCGGCGTTACTTTACCTGGTAGTACTCCAAAATGACATATTTCCCGTCCAACTAGCTGAGTAGTGCAAGGTGTCAAGAACTTATGTGATGGATATGTGAGATGAGGGTGAACCTTGATAGGATTGAATATTTGAATGAACACACCATAATATGGAACATGCAGATGGCAGGAATCTAATGTTAATTATGGAAATGTGTTGAAAGCCATCCAGTATAGTATGGAAACATACAATTTGAATTTATGGAATGTAAATCAGTTGTGAATCAGTATTGTATGAATTCCATAGTGAGGCCGAATTGAATTTGCTGTTACCATTAGACGTTGTAATGCATTTTGATGTCCTCACTTGCTACTATAAAAAACATGTATTTATTATTTTATTATTATAATAACCTCATCTCTCGGAATACTGTACTATCTGAATACATCAGGCAGACAGACAGACAGACAAAATATATTTATTTTAAAAGAATGTAATCTTCAAAGTAATAATCTTATGTATTCATTTTCAATATAAAACAACAACAAAGAATAAAAACAACCTCATGAATACACTAAGCCAATTAAATCTTTAGAAAATGGTTTACATGGACAAAAAATGCCTGTGCGCAAACCATCATCGCTCATCATCATACGTGTTTGAAAATAGTGCTGAATCATCAGTTCATGTGAAATTTTCAGTTCAATATTATAAAAATTTTTATAGTTCTGCTTTTTGAATGAGATTTTGTGTTTGAAAATAGTTTTCTTGGTTTTAAAATTCATAAAATAGAAACTCAGGAAGTGAAAGTGCAAATTTTTAGTGAGAAAACATGAAGAACCCAAGACATAACCTATAAACTTGAGTGTTGATAGGAAATGACATTGGGTAATACGGCAAGGCAGAACATCCAAAAGGATCTCTCTGCCGATAACAGCCATAAGAATGAATGAATCATACGTCTCATCATCAACGCACAAGACTATTTAGAGGTTTTGTCGGCATCATCCTCAGCAAAAAAAGAATAATGATTATAAAAGGGCGAAGGGTTGAAGTCGCCCCGCCGGCAACGGAGTGCTACCAAATTCGAATCCAGGCCTGGGCACAATTTTTGGACAGTTTTATCCTTCAAATTTTCTCCTGCTATTTTGTTTTTCAGTGAATATTAGCAATAGCAGAAGTCCTTAGTTCTATTACATAGCTTGCATTGAATATTTGAAATAATTATTATAGGTACAGTAATAATATTCCAGCGGTTGGTTAACTAAAATTTCTCAGAAAATCTTCTATCAATAATAAAAGCTCTTTCTTCTTCTTTGGTTAACATTTGTTGGGCTGGTTGACAGCAACTCTCCATGCCTCTCTGTCATCCGCCATCCTCTTTAGGTCTCTGTTGTTGGCACATCTCACATCCTTCTTCAGCTATTTGGTGTACTCCAGTCTTGGCCTTCCTCGCGCATTCCTTCCCTCATTAATTAGCGTGCACCGCGCATTAGCGGGATAAAATAGAATTGAGTATAATCAAACAAGGTCAGAAACTCAAACCTTAGAGAATTATCCTATTATAAGCGAGCAATTTCTGTATACCTTTATATATTTTTATATTTGGTTATTTATATTTGTAATAATAATAATAATAATAATAAAGCTTTATTTAACATCCATAATGAACAAAAGCCTCTCTGTATGAGGTAATAAACAATTTGAGATTGACTATTCTCAACTATATTGGTACAGTTCAAGGAAATAATAATTTTGTTGTAAATTTCAATGTCTTTTCACAATCTGCTCACTATTCTGTCCACCACTTTTCGGTCTCTGGCTGTAGTAGGACATGCATGGCCAACCCGCTGAATCAGCTCGTCCCGCCATCTGCAAGGTGGTCATCCCCATCTCCTAACCTGGTCTCTTGGGATCCATTCCGTGCAGATTTTGGTCCAGCGGTCGTCCGACATTCTCGCCACATGTCCAGCCCAATTCCATTTCAGGATGTGGGCCTCCTATTTATATTTATTCATGGTTATTTATGTCCAACGGATTTCGAAAACGATTTTCACGAAATTTGAAACATAGTTGGTTTATGATATAAAAATTCTATTGCCCTAGGTCTCATCACTGGAAAACTCGCTGAACGACATTGAAAGGATAATTCATTCTTGAAAAAACAGCTGAGACTTTAGTCGTCTGTGGATGATAAAAAAGTGAGTGGGCATCTACATATTTATTTTCCTCCACCTACTGTCTAAAGTACTTACTTTACTCCCTGAAACATAATACTAAAGTGTCACTTTTTCGCTCTCGGTAGTAAAAAACAGAAAAACCCCTAGGGAGGAAAAGTGACCCCATTTAAATAACATGGGAAGCATCTCTATTTTGAAACTTACATTGTGATAGGGTAGAAGGTCTAAGCTCAGATGAGAAAGCATAATAGAGGTATCTGTCATTGAGTCACCTGAATTCAATACCACACCAGAAATTTGATCAATCATGAAATATATGTTTGTATGATATTATATTCTTAATATTAGTAGACGATAAAAATTTATACAATTTTAAAAATATTATATTCTTTTCAAAATACGAGCCAACAAAATACTTTTGATCTGCAATTCAAATCTGAACCGCGTGATCTGGAGTCAGCCATTTTTGGTTGACGCCCAGCTGATATAATTGTTACAACTTTTGCCAATAGATAGTGCATTCGGCAGTGCCAATCATACGACCGGTTTTTGGGTTTCAGATTTTAGGTTATGTTGTTAGGAAACATTGTCACCAATACGTGAGTTAATAAAATGATATTATTTGCAGTTTCTATAAGAAAATGTGGATGGAAGAAAAATGTTGTGTACATCACGAGCGAAAAATACGTTTTCTCCCTCAGGAAAATTGTTGCCTTCGGCTTCGCCTCGGGCTTTTAACTTTTTCCCACAGGGAGAAAAAGTCGTACTTTTCACTCTAGATATACAAATAACTATTTCTGTTCTGAATATGTTGATTGTTCATTTGTTTCCATTATAATGTAGTGCTAGTATGCAATGGGTCTTGCAAGACCTGGCAATACATTGTCATCTGAGATAAAGAATCAATAGAGAATCAATAGAGAATCAATAAAGAATCAATAAAGACCTCAATAGACTGGCGAGTGCGTCTGTGAAAAATCAAAATATCTCATCGCCGAAATTCATAAGCTGACGTAAAGCCAGCTGTAAAATATAACCACGATCATTTTAAAGAATAATTGTGTTCTGTTTATCAATGGATAAAAATTACGAGCGAAGCTCGGTGCCCCCATATTAGTATTATAATCTGATTGAAGTTTATTTATTTATTTATTCGTTGATATAATTACAAATCATATGAATATGATCGGGATAGAACAACAGGCATAGCCCAAAACTATTCTATTCCCAAATTTTGATAAATAATGAAATGTCCGAGAAAATAGGTTATGTTCTTACTGAGGAAATTTAAAGTTCAAAGTTCTGTCCAAGAATATATATTAGCTAGAAATTTTGAACTTAGAATGATTAAAATACCAAATTATAGTCAAATTTTGCACTTAATATCACCGCACTTTGAATAAATTAAGTTATTTCAGAAAATTTTGAAGCCAAAAATATACACACAACTTTCAACTAGGCACAGCTGTTACTGGGTTAATTTTGGTCGATTAAAGAGGCGTTGGTCGAAGGCGTGTATATTTTGGTTGAAGAATTTGAGAACATGGTTTGGAGTGTCCACCCCCGAACTCTTCAGATCATCATTGCCAGAATGATTACCAGCAATCGGTAACAGATAGGCACCAAAAGAAGAAGATGTTCCAATACATATAATAAAATCTGGTTTGGCGCACTCACACAACTTTCCTTCCCGTTATGAAAATTCATCACCTGACGCTAGTGTATACGCGCATCTCAAGTCAAAGATCTGAGCCAGCTGGTGACAGGTCAATAACGCTGGATACACACGAGATCTGCTATCTCTTCATAGTGAATGATTTAATAGAATCAACAGTTGCCAACAGTTTGCAATTGAATAATTACATTTTCTCAAATTTCAAGCTTATTTTCAATTTTGGGTGAAAATGTTACTGGACATTAATTGAAGAAATGTCCATGCTCAATCGTTTCTACTAGAAATTTTTGTTTCAATTATATCTGAGACCTGATAATTGGAAATCTAAAATCAAACTTTGCATAGATGGGGCGGAGCTCCTGAAATTTTTACAGATATGGGACTTGTGGCAGTTGATAAAGCTTATCAATGACTGTTTTAGATATAAATTTGATCAAAATCGTTGGAGCCGTTTTCGAGAAAATCGCGAAAAACCCTGTTTTTGACAACATTTTTGCCATTTTAGCCGCCATCTTGAATCGCATTTGATCAAAATTGTTCGTGTCGGATCCTTATATTGTAAGGACCTTACGTTCCAAATTTCAAGTTATTCCGTTAATTGGGAGATGAGATGATATCGTGTACACACACACACACACACACACACACACACACACACACACACACACACACATACAGACCAATACCCAAAAACCACTTTTTTTGACTCAGGGGACCTTAAAACGTATAGAAATTTGGAAATTGGGGTACCTCAATTTTTTCGGAAAGCAATACTTTCCTTACCTATGGTAATAGGGCAAGGAAAGTAAAAATTGCCATAAATATCCGTTTTTCTATCAGTTCAAGTTCATCACAAAGATTTTAGTTCTTCGGGGTAGAATAGATCAGCATGTGGATTATTGGCTGAGCACAGTTCGAAGGAAATGGACTAAAACAGTTTGAGTTAATAAAGACTTGGCAGAGAAATTGAATATCGGTCTCGATTAAGTTCAGGAAAAGTGGGAAGACACAGATGGAGAGATGAAGAGAGAAAGCAAAGATATATAACTCAAAGAGGGCAAACACACACACAGAATGAAGGAGTCCAACTTCCGTCGGGGTTTGTTATGTGGTGCCGTGTTTCCTTTGAGATTTCATCTCCCACCTTTTTCTTCCCTTTTCCTTTCACCTTCTCCCACTCCACTTCACCCCTTTTCCTGGTAGAAATGGACTGATTGAACATCCGCCCGTAAACAGAATATCCGACAATAATTCGAAGTGCTAGGAAATCAAACTCTACCTCTACCTTCAACCACCACCTCCTCTTACTCCTACTCTTCCTCTTACTCCTTCTCCTCCTCCTCCTCCTTCTCCTTCCCCTTCTCCTCCTCCAACTCCTTCTCCTCCTCCTCCTCCTCCTACATCTCCTCCTCATCCTCATCCTCCTCATCATCCTACAACTCCTCCTTCTCCTCCTCATCCTCCTCCTCCTCATCTTCCTCCTCATCATCCTACAACTCCTCCTTCACCTCCTCATCCTCCTCCTCCTCCTCATCTTCATCCTCCCACAACTCCTCCTCCTCCTTCTTCTTCTTCTTCTCTTTCTTTTTCTTTTCTTCTTTTTCTTCTCTCCTTGATTAATTCAAGATCACAATACAATGTTCTATTTCTTATTCTATAGTTCAGTTTCATAGTTCTTCTCAATTTATGCACATTCCTTCTTTCTCTTCTTTCCTTCCCTTATTATCATTATTTTCCTGTGATTTTTCCACTAGCTATCCAGCATGTTCAAATGTTTATTTCTCTTCCATAACTATTTATCTTTCTACCTTTTCTCTCTCTATCTCCACTTGGACTCGATTTTCCACCACTGGATTCCATCTCTCTCTGTCTCCACTTGGACTCGATCTTCCACTACTGGATTCCTTCTCGCTCTACCTCCACTTGGACCCGATTCTTCCACTACTGGATACCTACTCGCTCTATCTCCACTTGGACCAGATCTCCCACTACCAGTTCTTCCTCAATCTTCATCTTATTCACCATTAGGATTATTCATCACCGAAACTCCACACATCTACATCTTATTGTGTTTAGTGAATTTCTGAACTAGTGCTTAAATAGTGAAGGGAGCCGAACTGTCAAGGCATACTGAATGCACTCGAATCAAGAGACTTTTTCATTTAGGTTAAGTTTTATCAGTTTCATCCCCATTTCCCCCGTCATGTGTCGTTCTGAGGTCGGTTCACGATTGGTCTGCTGCTTCCATGATGCCTCTTACTGACACGTCAGCTCGCTCGCCCTCAAGTAGGTATGATTATTTCAATAATAGTAATAATGACGCAGGTATGTTTCTAGCAAATAAGCTCCACTCTTTCAAAAAACTTTTCAAGGCTGCTCACCTTAACGTACAATCCCTCAGTTGCCACATTGATGAACTCAGAGCAATCTTCCGTTTTCAGGACTTCAATATAATCGGAATTTCCGAATCATTTTTGAAGCCTAGTATTTCATCAAATTTTGTTGCATTGCCTGGATATAATCTTTTCCGGAATGATAGATTAAATAAAGCTTGTGGGGGTGTAGCAATTTATGTGAAAGATGGTATCAAAACAAAAGTTTTAATCACATCTAAACAAGAGTATTGTTCCAGACCAGAGTTTATGCTACTTGAATTATCCTTATCTAGTAATGATAAATTACTCGTTGGTATCTGTTATCGCCCACCAAAAATAGGTCATTTCACAGATTTCGAAAATGCCTTGCTTTCTCTTATGCCTTGTTATAACCGTATACTAGTTATGGGGGATATGAACACCGACTTGAACATGACGATCGTAACTTTGACTACTTTCAACTGACTACAATTTTCCAATGCCTAAACATGACTATTTTACCCCTCGATCCAACTCATCATACCAATGAATCAGACACACTCATTGACCTTCTCATTGTTAGTGATCCCAATGAGGTTGTTCAAGCAGGCCAAATCTCAGTCCCAGCTATTTCTAGACATGATTTGATCTACTGTGTACTTTCCCATAAGATACCCAAGCCAGAACAGAAAATTATCACTTATAGAGACTTCAAAAACTTTGATGAAGCCGCCTTCCTGACTGATGTGGCTCAGACTCCATGGCATCAAATTGAAGCATTACCCTCAGTTGATGACATGGTCAAGACTTTCGAAAATTGGACTTTGACTTTGTATGACAAACATGCACCTTATGTGACAAGGAGGATTAATAGAAAACGACGAGTACCGTGGATGACTGAAGACATACTTAAGATGATGGGACGTAGGGACAAAGCACATAGAAAATTTAAAAAGACATTTGACTTGGACAGTTTGATAGAGTATAGGAGCCTTAGAAATAGGGTTAAACAGGAATTACGGAACTCAAAGATTAGGTACTTGAATTCGTTTATGACAAACAATAGACAAGACTCTAAATCACTTTGGCAGGGAATAAAAGAATTCGGGCTTGGCAAACAGAAATCGAATCCACAAATTGACTTACCATTGAATAATATAAATGACCATTTCGTTTCACACTCTAACCAACGCGACGAAGTTGTCATTGCTAATCATATAGATGATCTTGAAGAGCAGGTTACAAACTTAGATTTACCAATCACTGATCAATTTCATTCCATCCAATCTCAGAAGAAGACACTTTCAGAGCAATTCAAGGTATTCATAGTAATGCTACAGGTGTAGACAAAATTCCTATTAAATTTATCAAGAAGATGTTATTTGCTGTTTTACCAACCATTACATACATTTTCAACAAGTCACTTGAAGAAGGCATTTTCCCTGAAAACTGGAAGTTTGCTCTGGTTCGCCTCTAAATAAAGTTCCATCACCCAATAAAGTTGAGGATTTTAGACCAATCAGTATTTTACCTGCATTGTCCAAAGTGCTAGAAAGACTCATTCATGCTCAAGTTGTAAAATTTCTAGACAACAATAGTAAGCTTCATAACTTTCAATCAGGCTTTAGAAAATTCCATTCAACTGAGACAGCTCTGCTTCGTGTCACTGATGATATAAGGTTAGCTATGGACCAAAGAAAATGCACCATCCTCACCCTATTTGATTTTTCTAAAGCATTCGATACTGTTGATCATACAGTCCTTCTGAATAAGTTGGCTATTCTTGGTTTCAGTCGCAACTCGTTAGTTTGGTTTAAATCCTATCTATTAGGTAGGAAACAATGTGTATCTGTCGGTGACAAAAAGTCAACTTGGAAAAACGTTATGCATGGAGTACCACAAGGTTCAATTTTAGGCCCTCTCCTCTTCACTTTGTATGCTAATGACCTTTCTTCCATTATCAAATTCTCCAGTTTCCATACTTATGCAGACGACCTTCAAATCTATTTAAGCTGTCCATAACAAAAATTAATGAAACAGTTGGAATAATGAATCAGGATATCAATTCGATAGTGGAATGGACAAAGAAAAATGGCCTTAAGCTTAATCCCATCAAAACACAACCCATTATAATTGGATATTCTCGTCTTATAAACAATATTGACCTTGAATCGATTCACAAAAATAGTGTAGACGGTAATGACATTCCTTACTGTAGCTCAGTTAAAAATTTAGGCATTATATGAATAATACTCTTGACTGGTCAGAACAAGTGAACAAAACTTGTAAAAAGGTATTCTCAGCATGCATGCATTGAAGAAAATGCACGATATCCTCCCTAGAAACATTAATTATTATTGGTTCAATCTCTCATCTTCCACATTTAATGTATTGTAATTCTGTTCTTAACGATATGCAAGTCACTCTGAATGATAAACTACAGCGTTGCCAAAATTATTGTCTACGTTTCGTCTACTCTCTCCAACGCCATGATCATATCACCCCAGCCCACATTGCTAGTTCAACATTGAAGCTTCCCGATCAGAGGCTTTTTCGAATAGTCAAGCTTGTTAGAGATATCTTGAAATACGGTAATCCGAACTATTTTAAAGATGATTTCAAATTTGTCTCTGAAGGTAGGAGGATAGATGCTTCACATACTAGAACCGGAGAAAGTACTTTAAGGATACCCAATCATCGAACTACTATTTTCACAAAATCCTTCTTAGTCAGTGCCTGTCGTGCATGGAATGCACTTCCTGTTTCTATCAGGTCCATCGAGAGCCGAGCGAGCTTCATCCTGACTTTAAAAAAACATCTTTTGGAACAAATGACTGAAACTGTCCGGCCCTAGAACGATCACATGACAACCATCCCCCACCCATCCCACAAATACAAACCTTTAAACCTGTTATAGAACGAATTGTATATATATATATATATATTATATAAACTCATGTTATTTCAATTATCCACTGCATACTGCTGTATATTACTGAAAGTTGATTACCCTGATCTACTTTCAGCCTACTTCATTTTATTAATCAATTATTTGATCTTATCTACCTATATAATTATTTTACTTTATAAATTTTCTGTTTTTTTTCTCTTAAATATTCATATTGATTAAAACTTTTACAATATTTCCATTAATAAATAAATCCTTAGTTTAAATAACGAAATTAACGTTTTGGTAGAGAGTTAGTGGGGAGGATATTTTTAATATTCTTTCCGAAGAATGGACATTGATATGTCCAAAGCTCCGCCAATTTATGTAGATGCATAACAATATAATTATTATCTATAGTTATTATATTACAAATTGCGTTTTCATATCATATACAGTTCAATAATTATTTTCTTAGTCTATATCATGTAAATTAATCTATAATTTTGCTGTATTGTAAGCTATTGTATATAAGTGTATAAGACAGTATATATTGTAATCTACATAAATAAAGTACTCAATCAATCAATCAATCAATCCTTCTCTTCCTCTTTCCTCCTCCTCATCCTCATTCACTTACTGGTCCTCTACCCCATATCTTATTGCTACTGAATTCTTGTTTCTGGTTTTTCCATCTCGCATTTTTACTTCTCCTTCGAAATGAACTTTCTCATGTACATAACTGATCTGGAAAATCGATAATGAAGTCGAAATGTTCAATCTGATTTTATTGTGATTGAATTCATATTATAATATTACAATGGAATTGGAAAATTAACTCAGATCAAAAAATTTCTAGTGTTTCAGAATGTGTCATATTCAAATTATCCTCTTGATTTAATTTTGTATTTATACAGAATCTTCTTCTTCTTCTTCTTCTTCCTACAATCAAGGATTAGGCCATAGCCTGTTCCGACATAATTCTGTTATGTGTCATAATATTCTATTCAAATATCACGACCTCCTGAATATCTAGGTATTTAGGAGGTCCTGCAAATATCCTATTCTGAGGTCAATATGAGATTAATATTATTGCCATCTTTTGCGTGGTCTGCCAACCTCTCTCTTACCTACTGTCTGATAATATTGTACAGAATTAATGAAAAGATGAAATTGAACAGTATTCGAAAATGATTAGGAAAAGTTTGATTCAATAACTGGTTATCAATGATCTTTCCTAAAAAAGCAAAAGTATCTGGTGATACAAACAAAAACTAAAATTCATTCAGATACATTTCCAAAAAAAACTTTATTTTTCCTGTCCTACTAACGGTTTTGGAGATAAAGTTTATCAAGAATCTTATTAAACTTCACCCTATATAACTTAACTCTACTGTAATGATCGAATTCAAAATTTGTGAACGTAGAGTATTTCAACAATTTTCCAATAATTTTGCAAAAAAAACATTTTCAATCAAATCATAGAAAACACACTCTAAGTCTGTGCAAAGGCTAAATATAAACTTTATACTCGTGATATTTTTCCAAGTTTTTCAATTTGTATATCATGAAGCTATCAAAATGAAGAAGTTTTCTCAGGAAATCATTTTTTTCGATCATTACTTTTTGAGATGTGAGCGACTGAAGTTTGAATTTTTGGGACAGAACATTCCAAATTCGGTACGACATAAATCCATGAGATTTAGAGGATAGATTCTTCATGGTATTGTTGATCTAGTGAATTAAAGATTGTCTGGAAATATAGATTTTTGGAGAAGTTATTCAATTTACCAAAAATAACTCAACTAAAATTTATTTTTGGTTATTTTTAGTAAATCGAATTACTATCTTGGAAATTGATATTTTCAGAAAATTTTTGTTTTACTAGATCAACAATACCATGAAGAATCTATCCTCTCAATCTCATGGATTTATGTCGTACCGAAATTTGAATGTTCTGTCCCAAAAATTCAAACTCCAGTCGCTCATATCTCAAAAAGTAATTATCGGAGAAAAATGTTTTCCTGAGAAAACTTTTTCATTTTGATAGCTTGATGATATACAAATCGAAAAACTTGGAAAAATATCACGAGTAGATTGTAGTTTATTTTTAGCCTTTGCACAGCCTTAATGTTCAGGTAGGATCTAATTCAACCAGTCAAATACTAGACAACTCAAACTAATGCAGATCATCAGTAATCAGTCAGCAAGCAGGTAAATTACTCTATCTGACTTTATCAATGTTACTTCTCCTTTTTATTCTCCTCCTTCTTCTTCTTTGTCTTCTTCTTATTCCTTCTGTCCAAAATCACCATGGGAATCAAATTCAAACTGCTAGAATCTGAAACTTGAGTCAGAAAAAAGCGAGCAATGTCGAAATGAAGGAAAAACTCTTTCTTTTCTACTAAGTGGTGTGTTTCTCACTCCATCACTTCCTCAGCCTTCTCCTCTTCTTCTTCTTCTTCTTCATCATCTTCTCCTTCTTCTTCTTCTTCGTCTTCAATCTTCTTTTTCTTCTTCTTCTTCTTCTGCTTCTTCTTCTTCTTCAATCTCTTCTTCTTCTTCTTCTTCTTCTTCTTCTTCTTCTTCTTCTTCGTCTTCTTATTCTTCTTCCTCTTTCTCCTTTCTTTGCTTCTTCTCTCCTTCTTCTTCTTCTTCAATCTTCTCCTTCTCTTCAATCTTCTTCTTCTTCTTCAATTTTCTTCTTCTTCTTCTTCTTCAATTTCTTCTTCTTCTTCTTCTTCTTCTTCTACTCTTCTTCTTCTTCTCCTTTTTCTTCTTCTTCTTCTTCTTCTTCTTTTTCTCCCTCCCCCTTCTTCTTCAACTTTCTCCTTCTTCTTGTTTTTCCCCTCTCTCTCTCTAATACTAGCCTTCTGATACAGTGAGAAAGTGGCATTCTTCAGAGCAGCCAGCAGTACAGCACAGAAACAGCAGTATAGCAGCACTACTTCATTCCTTATAAATTATTCAGTAAGCCTTGAAGTCATTGGCTTATTTTTTCTTTCAGCGATTCCTCGCTCATTTTCTCTGTTAAGTAAAATTTGATAATGCTTTTTTCTTCGCAAGCTACATTTTTTCAACCTCCTTATCCTTTCTCTCAGTTGGTTCTCTGCATTTTTTTATAATTTTTTACTTCCCTACTCACTCTACATGCATTACAATATTATATTGCCGTTATTCTAATTGCATCCAATCTTCATTCTCATTGATTAATTATTTTTACTTTGTGACGTTATTTTTGGCGTCGCATATGCCCAGCTGGCAGCAGTCGGTAGAGCAAAAGATTTTTGAATATTATTGTTATTTTTACGCCTCCTGAAAGAGAAATACCACAAATTTCTTACCAGCTCTCCAAGGAGCTCAATAATTCTCTGCTTCCAATGGCTGCAAATGGTAGCTGCTTTATCAATTTGCAGTTCTCATGACTGATCTGGTCGACACCGCAATTGTAGATGCAGAAGATATAGATAAGGGTTCTGAATTTTGTACTAGACAATATGGTATCGACACCAATGCCACTCGTCACCATCTGACAAAGGGGGTCAGCAATGCGAGATGATACCGAGCGGAATCAAAGGCGACACTCTATCAGAATACCTTATAAATTCTATTTTTTTATAATGCTGCTGCAACTTAATACTATGACCCTTGTGTTCTTCCGAATTGGATGCGATCGGATCGGATGGAGCAATAGTTATTCGTATATCTAGAGTGAAAGTTCTCCCTGTGGGAAAAAGTTTGAAGCCCGAGGCGAAGCTGAGGGCAGCAATTTTCCTGAGGGAGAAAAAGTATTTTTCGCTCGTGATGTACAAAACATTTTTCCTCCATCTACATTTTTTTATAGAAACTGCTAATAAAATCATTCTAATAACTTACTTATTGGTGACAATGATTCCTAACAACATAACCTAAATCCAAAACCTAAAAACCGGTCGTCTGATTGGCACTGCCAATTGCGCTATCCATCGGCAAAAGTTGTAACAATTATATCAGCTGAGCAGCTACCAAAAATGGCTGACTCCAGATCACGCGGTTCAGATTTAAATTGCAGATCAAAAATATTTGTTGGCTGGTATTTTGAATAGAATAAAATATTTTAAAAATTGTATAAATTTTTATCGTCTACTAATACCAAGAATATAATAATTATCATACAAACATATATTTCATGAGTTAATCAAATTTCTGGTTGTGGTATTGAATTCAGTTGACTCAATGACAGACACCTCTATTATGCTTTCTCATCTGAGCTTAGACCTTCTAAACTATTACAATGTAAGTTTCAAAATAGAGATGCTCCCCATGTTATTTAAATGGAGTCACTTTTACTCCCTATGGAGTTTTTCTGTTTTTTACTACCGAGAGCGAAAAAGTGACACTTTAGTATTAGGTTTCAGGGAGTGAAGTAAGTAATTTAGACAGTAGGTGGGGGAAAAAATATTGTTATAACTTTGTGAAATCTGTTGAATAATTAGCAATACCGTCATTGAATGTAATTTAGTGTATAAGCCAGTAAATATTGTAACACATAAATTAATAAAGAACTCTAAGCTTTTTTTGTATCTCATCACCTTCCTTTTTTATCATATCCTTTCTTGTTATTCAAATCATTTTTATTATTCATTTTCTCACATCAGAATAATTCCATCTGCATCTTCTCTTCCTGCACTCTTCTTTCATTTCTCTTCCCACACTTCAGATTCTATATTCTCCTCATTGTATCTCTGTCATTCCTTCTCCTCCTTCTTTTTCTAGGTATATTTTCTTTTCCGTTCCTTTCTCTTTCATCATCTTCTTTTCCACTCTTCCCTCTTACTCCAGCTTTTTACTTTTCCTCTGCTTGCTATCTATTTTGAAATTATATCTCTTTCTTAATGAAACATATCATCAATCTATGAAATTTCCCAGCTTCAATTTTCTCCACTTTCCCTCACTCACAACCACTTTCTTCATCACCAATACTTTTGTCCTTGCTCATTATCATTTTCCTACCCTCCTCTACTCTATTCATAATCTCTACTGATGATTTTATGATTATTATAATATGAAGTGAGGAAGTAAGCTCTTTCCTCTCTCTGTCTCTCGCAGTCTTTCTCTCCATCTTATTATCTTCTCTTTTCCTTCTCTCTTCTTCTTCCCCTTTTTCTCCTAGCTCACTTCTCGCTTCAATATTCTCCTCTCTTCTTGTTCCTTAACTCATACCAGTAAATTTTTCTTCTTCTTTCATACATTCTCTGCTTCTTTTTCTTTTTATTCTCCTTCTTCTTCTTCTTCTTCTTCTTCTTCTTCTTCTTCTTCTTCTTCTCATTCTTATTCTTCTCCTTCTTCTTCTTCTTCTTCTTTTTTTTCTTCTTCTTCTTCTTCTTTCTCTACTTATTTTTTTTCTTCTTCTAATGTAGTGGATTTTGTGCATCGTTCAGAGCGGAATAAAAATCAGCAGCCAGTAATTTCTGGAATTAAAACAGCATTAAGAGACCCCAATCTTGGCTGTTCAGTGAATGGCAAATGAGAGTTTTTCCAGTTATTTTCCGTATTATAGAAGCCCAATGGAATATACATTTATTTCATCGAGCAATTTGGATTGTTTCTTCATTTCTCTACGTACTGTTAGAACTTTGAAATTCAAATTCAAATCCTTGAAATAATACAGAATGATAAAATAAATATTCTAACTTAAAAATGACACTACCGGCAAAGAACAACTTGTGCGCCGGCAGTGAGTTCAAACCACTAGGTACAGCAAACATGTCAATAAAAAGAAAATAGAGCTTATTCAAACCACCAAAATAAATAAAATCACGGATAAATAAATTACAAATTATTGTAATAATTCATAAATTATAAAATTAATAAATTAAAAAATTAATAAAAATTATAAAAAAATATAAAAAAATTATAAAAAAATATAAAAAAATTATAAAAATAATGAAAATTAATAAATTATAAAATTAAATAATAAATTACGGTAACCAGGTCACATCTCAATCTTAAAAAACGATAAGACAAAGTTACAAAACCACAAGAAAATGACAAACTCAGAAAAGAAGCTATGACAAATATTTTTTTAAAAAATTATAACACAAGAATGAAACACTACATAATGGATATAGATAATTTAAAATAAACATTTATTTTAATCCAACTCAATCACTGGTGGATACTCAAAAGATGAAATAATAATATTGTATCAATTTGAATAGTTCCTTTATTCTCCTACCCCTAATGAATACTCAATAGATGGAAGAATAATATAAAAGCGATGATATTTTGATGAAGTCTATGGAATTAACAAATATACTATGTACTAATCATATATACTAAATGAACATAGTATCGTATGTTCATTAGGAAAAACATATCATGTTCCAGTAGAGGCATCTAATCTTTTGGTTCCGAAAAATGTTGCACCAGAAATTGATAGTATTTACTATATTGATAGTATAAGCATAGAAAGAATCCTCTTCATATTAACATGAATATACAGTAGAATAAATTCCTACCAGAAAATTTATATAAACAAGAGGTGACTGTTTCAAGAATCTCTTAACATTGGAACGAATAAGTGACGTTTTCAAGAAACTTTATTATATAAATCGATAGTAAAATGTCTAAGGGTGAGCTATATTTCTCAACTCACTCAGAAAATGTTATAATCTATTTCCTGTTCTGAAAAAGCAGAGCTGGATTGGAGTGTGAAGAGATGTGTATGATTATGGAAGTATACTCTAGTAATAAGCTACTGTCAGAATCGTACGCCTGAATTTTGAAATAGTGTGAGCTAGGTACTGAAAATCACCTTAATTTGTTGATCAAGCTGGCTATGAACCTGAATTCCACCTTAAAATGCTTTGACTAGCTGTTTCGGTAATTGAATGGCTGATTGGCCTGATTGTCAACCAATCACAGGGCACCAATCTTGATTGGAACGACTTCGGCCTCATCCAATTAACAATGAATTCTGATTACACACAATCAAACCTAGATGACACAAAATGTCCCGGCGGCTGGTTGTACGGATCGATTAATCTACGGACAATTCCATATCAGGAATGTAGCCTGACCTCAACAGTCGGTTTGTTGGTTTACAACAGTATGGTTGTGCAGTCGCTTTTTGAATCTCACTTCTGAGCCTGTAGAATGCAATTATGCAATACAGTTTCATATGCATAATAATTTCATGATAAAAATATTGAGCTGAAATCAGATTGCTTGGGATAAATGGTGAACTATTCATGGATGATTATGAATATGATGAGCATGGATGAAATTCCAAAACAGCTTTGCTAATAGTGAAGTTGTGTTTTATTCTGGCTCAAAATTTTGTTAAATTACTCAGAAAATTCCAATTTGTAGAAATTTGAGTAAAATATTTTTGTTGTTACTTAGTTTTGAAGTATCAAAATTTAAAATTTTTAGTTTATCCATTAGTTTTGAAGTGTAAATTGGACTTTTTGAAGTGAAAAGTGAAATCTAACCTCCTTTTTCGAGACTTTTATTTGTAAAAATTTGGGAGAAGACAGTTTTGGGCTATGCCTGTTGTATTCTCCCAATCATATTTTAATTATGATTTGTGATTGTGAATAAAATAAATAAATAAATAAATACTATACAATAGTATTCTATATAATACTATATATTACCATTATTTTGCGTACTTATTCCTCTGTTGTCTTCCTTCCCCCCATTTCTCCCTTTCTTTTTTTCCTCATCATTTCTCCCTTCTCTTCTTTGCATGCCTATTACATGGGAAACCATAGTTGGCTAGGTATCTTCCTCTCTCTTTTTCTCTTCTCCAACATACCCAACCACAAAGCCCATGGTTTTTTATATTTGTAACATTTTATTGTATTTTATTTGTTTTGTAATTCTTTGTTATTTTGTTTTGTGTGTTTTTAATAAATTGAATTGAATTGAAAAGAAAGAAAAAAACTGTCTTGTACACGTACGGGATAGGAAAATTATCTTTTTTTCTAAGGACTAATCTTGAATATGAATAAAAATAGAAAATTAAGTACCCTTTTTAAATTGTTTTCTCACAACATGTTTCGGCTATATTATGCCACTATCAAGTCATAATGGCATCATGTAGCCAGAACATGTGAGAAAACAATTTAAAAAGGGTACTTAATTTTCTATTTTTATTCATATTCAAGAGAGATCACGAGCGAAAAATACTTTTTCTCCCTCAGGAAAATTGTTGCCCTCGGCTTTGCCTCGGGCTTCAAACTCTTTCCCACAGGGAGAAAAAGTCGTACTTTTCACTCTAGATATACAAATAACTATAAAAATAGGTTGCTCATGAACTAAACTACAGAAAGAAACTGGAGAGTTGAAAACCAAATCGATTACCTTACAAACCCTTCATGGAACATTCTTTCATCCTTGAGAGATAAAATAATTGCTATTTTTCTCTCTTAGTTCTAAGATTTCAGTTCAACATTTCCTCCACTCCTGTAAGAAGAAGAGATATGGAAACTACCATTTCACTACAGCGAGAAGCATTCACGGGGAAATATTTTTATATCTCCCCTGAGTGGAAAAGCATAAGTTCATATTCTTTCTTACATGGAAGTTGACAACTGGAAGTAAGAAAGGGCTAAGCGGCCCTTAACAAAGGATAAAGGGCGGAGCGGAGAACGAGGTAAAATACTGGTGAAGAGGAAAACAGAGGAAACCCTATTCGTATCCACCCTTGAGCATTTTCCAAAGACTCATACCGCATTCAGGTTATTTCCGACCCAGTTAATTCCGTGGAAAACGTCTTTGTACAGTTATGCCATATGCCACTGGCCAGGAATCCACTTTTCGAGCAGCCAGCCGTCTTCATGCTGTTTCTGTTAGCTGTAATCATACAGATACGCGAAGATCACATAAGTATTTTGTGTACATTATTTGTTATAGGGATTTTATCCTTGTTTTCACAAATCCCTGCTTTGATATTCACTGGAAAAATCTTCAATTTGTTTCGGATGAGGAGTCGGGTAGAGGACTTATATGAAGTGTAGATCTATGATGAGATACATATAGTGCAGATCTTTGATACATGATTTGATATGAGAATATAATATTTTGAGTAATGATGACTATTATATCTTTATTGATTGATACAACAAGTACATCTTCAAAATATTTCATGATATAAATACTATATCATGATATATTATGATAACAGATATCATGATGTAATAGGCGAAGTTCTAACTTGGAAAATAATGTTATGACTTTTTTATTTGTTGACGTGGCGGAGTTTGAACAGTACTGCCCATTCTATCACCCAATCACGAATTGTAAATCAAGTTAATTGGAGGCGCGATGTGAAAGGTTTCAACATTTAACAGCTTCGATACAGTCTTCACACGGGAGCCCCAAGTTTCATCACAAAATCTCGCCCCTAGAATAGATAATTGAATAATCTACCCAACTTCATAATCAACACTCTTCATCACCATATTTCTCTCTTATCCACTATATATTCACATTATTTATTAGAGCAAACAATACAATAGTTGGAAAAGGAAAAACAGGCTATTGCCCAAAACTTCTTTAATTTCCTAATTTTGTCTTAAAATGTCCAACTATTATTTAGGTTATGTCCATTTCAATTTATACAGCAAGTCATCAATCTGAAAACTACAGATCAGAATAAAACGAACAATTTAAAATCCAGACAGATTGATAATAAAACTTTCGTAAAAACATGAAACACTCTACAAAATCACAAAATAATTCTATAAAAACACAAAAATTTTGAGCTCGAAAAATTCTGTTCATTAGCACCAACAATAAAAAAAGTTATATGTGTTATCGTTATTCATGAGAAGAAAGTCCACTAGAAAGTGATAAAAGGGGAAAATAAATTAGGATCAAACCAATCAACTAATGAATCCAATTGTAAGCATACCTCAATTTTTGTAACAACTAGAGTTTTGTATCGACATGATAGGCCGATAAAATGAATTTTTCAACCACACTGAGTGATGGTATGGAGTGAAGTTTTCACATCCCAACAGACAGTGAATCAACATGCAATCTTCTATTAAACTCAGAAATCATTTTACAACAAGAAAATAGGAAGGTTCTATTCGGTTATTCACTATATATTATGAAAATTATTCTATTATTCTTCATTATTTTATTATATGGATTATTCATACATATTGTTATGAATGGGCCTTCAGTGGGGATGCAGCGGAAGCAGGACCGTCAAAGGGTTGTCGCGGCGGAAGCAGGGGGGGCTTCTAGACTCTTCCAGCGCATTCAGGTTTGGCTTATGAAGCTGTCGACCAATGGCAAAAGTGATCTAGAAGTCTCTGGCATGCTCCATGCACTGCGATTGGTCGGATCGCCACACCTCCAAGACCCTTCAGATGAGTTATGTCATAGGCACATCTAATACAAGGCCCCGGCCAACGATATTGCAACGTCGCAGTGTAGGCCTAGAATCTAATACATGATTGGTGAAAAAGATCAGCTGGTATTTTTCAAAATCTTCTTCACCAATCATGTATTAGATTCTAGGCCTACACTGCGACGTTGCAATATCGTAGGCCGGGGCCTTGTATTAGAGGTGGCTATGGTTATGTATGAGAAGTTAACACTGTATTCCCCACCCTCATAGATTGTTCTGCTTGCCTTATACTAATGGCGCATCTCAGACGGCAGTTAGTTGACAGACTACAGTCGTATTGTTCACTTCTTCTAATCGTGACAGAATAGTTATAAAGTGATAATATACTTTTTTTAGTTGCTTACACAGATATTATTCTTGGTGACAGTTGTTCTAATACAGTTATTTATACTAGTTAAAATACGCTTGTGATAATATTCTGTGTAATCTATTAGGTAGTTGTCATTTTATAGTATTTCCTAGTCTACCTCTGTGTGTAATAGTGTTATAAGTAATGAATGTGATCAGTATAAATCGCCTCAAGTGTTTTATTAGTGTAGAAACCCGTAACAAGTGGCCGATACGATCAAAAATAGTATTAGAGGACAGGATTCCTGGAGCAGATTTCAAATTTCAAATATTTAGGCTGCGACATCACATATGATTACGACCAGGATGTCCAAAAAAAGATCAAAATTCAACCTGGTATGCGGAGCAATCACTCGATCTCTTAAAGGTAGAGCCCGGAAGAACACCTTGATCAAATTTCATAGAACCATTTTGACTTACGGAAGTGAAGCATGGGTGCTGACAAGGAAGCTTGAATCAAGAATACAGTCAGCAGAGATGCGTTTCCTTAGACAAGTCAAAGGATGCACGAGAGAGGATCGGATTCGGAATAAAAATATAAGAAGAGGATGTGATGTCCAACCAGTGTTGAGTTTGATAAAAACATATAGAAATAAGTGGTCAGATCATGTCCTTAGAATGCCTGAAGACCGTTTCCCATTGAATGCCCTACTCCACAAGCCAATAGGCAGAAGAAGTATTGGTAGACCGAGGAAGAGATGGACGCCGGAACTGGCTTCAAAAGCCTAATCCATGACGATGATGATGATGATGATGATGATGATGATGAGAAACCCCGTAACAATATTAAGGCAATACTGCTTCACATCCTGATTCATAAATTCTTACACTGTAAACTACAGCCAACAAGATTTCGCTTTCACGATAAATCAAGTATGAATTAATTTATTTGCCATACTCTAGGATACAGGCTATATCTGATTCTATTATAATAGTGCGATACATTTTTCTCAGACAAGTGAACTGGATTTTTCAAATAAAAACTGCAAAAACACGATTCATGCAGTCGAATGTTGCACGGTCTCTACACTGAGGATACTAAATTATTCCGAATAATTTGTGTCGATGGAGTGTTTTCCCAGTTTGATTGATAGTGTCGATAGGTTATGTGTTGGACAAGTAATATCAAGTTTGTCTGCAGTTGACCGTGAAACGCCGAAGATAAATCGAGTTGGATGGATGGCCTGCTCGAGGAGGTTCCACTGACAGACGAACAGGCATGCTGGACAACTTGAATTTTTGCGCCAAGATGTAGGAATTTTGGATGAGGGAGAAGATTGGAGAATGGATTTAAGGAGAAGAATGAGATAGCTGATGAGGATGAGGATGAGAAGATGTATGATGAGGAGGGAGAAGACGGAAGGAGGGGGTCTAGGAGAAAGTGGTGGTGAAGGAGAAAGAGGGGGAAGAGGTTAAGAAGTAGGGGGGAGGAGTGTGATGAGGGGGAGGAAGAGGAGATGGTAGAAAAGGAGTGATAGGAGGGGGAGAAAAATAAGGAGAAGGAGAAGGAGAAGGAGGAAGAGGAGGAAGAGGATGATGAGGGAGAGGAGTAGAAGGCGGAAGTGGAGATGCATTAGATGTATGATGAAGATTGGATTGAGAAAAAGAGGAGTAAAAGGAGTTGGAGGAGAAGGAGTAGTGAAGAAGGTAGAGAGTGAGGTGCAAGTGGAGGAGAAGGAGGAAGTGTGAATGAGGAGGTGAGGAAGGAGGTTGGGCAGAAGGATGATGAGTGTGGTGAGAGAAGGAAGGGGAGTAAGATGTGAGAGAGAGAAGTGAGGGTGAGAAGGAGGAGGAGGAGGATAATGAGGAGGAGGGATAAGATGAATAGGAAACGGAGAAGAAGGAGTAAGAGGAGTGGGAGGAGGAGTAGGTTAAGGATAAGATTGACATTGTCAAGACAACTAAAAAAGCCAGAAAAAGCAAGTTGAATAATCAGAGGAAACATAATACGGGAAGAATTAGAAAATGAGGAAGATGAAGAAAGAACAAATAATAGATTGTGAATGAGGTCGAAGGTGAAGCAGTGAAAGAGGATAACATTGTGAAGAGGTGGATTAATAAGAGAAGGGCGAGAAAATAAGAAAGAGAAGGCATATTATGAGGGGGTAGAAGGAGAAGAAGAAGAAGGTCGTGGAGAAAAAAGTGGAGAAGAAAGGGGACTTAAGAAAGAATAGCATCAGGATAGAGCATGATGGGGGAAGCAAGAGAAGAATTACGGGTGTATGATGATAGAGAAGAATGTGGAAGGAAGAACAAGAAGGTAGGAGAAACTTTGAAACAAGTTCAAAACAAGATAATGGAATCATAAGAATTAAAGCAGGGCAGTGAGAGAGGATTTGAAAAAAGGAGGATCAGAAGCTGGTAGAGACGAAAGATGAGAACGAAGACTAGTGGGTGAAGACAAAGAATAAGGAGGAATGAAGAGAGAGAAGTAGAGGAATGCCCAAGAAGCAGAAGTGTATGTAGGCTACCACTATAGTATTGCTTTCAACTCAACACGTCTCTATAAATTATTTAACAGATCGCTTTATATGCCTTTTCCAAATTCTGCTCACTCTTTCATCCTCTATTTTCCTCCTCTCCCTCTTCTCACCATTCTCGATCTTTCTCTCTCCAAAACCTCCTATATATCCTCCTCTTTATCCTTCTCCCAGATTCCAGTCTGTTCTCTTCCCGCCCCCAAGGCAGTCGGCTAGTCGCCTTCATACAAATGATTCTTGTCTGAAAAATGAACCCGACATGGTAATGCATTTTGAAGAGAAAACAAATCAGGAAGCTACGCTGTCGAATATTCTCTGCAGTCTGTAGCTAACTGAATAGCAAATCAGCTGATCTGATGTGGTGGGTGTGTGTGTTCGTGTACTGTACTTATGGTAGTTCGTGTTCACAGTGTATTTATGGTATTTGATACATTCAACACCGCCATAAAATTGCTTTACTGCTGCAAAACTGTAGTGAGATTTACTCTGAACATTCCTTTCAAAAAAATATCACTCCTTTTTACTTTCCTTGCCCTATCGGAAAGTATTGCTTTCCGAAAAAATTGAGGTACCCCAATTTCTAAATTTCTATACGTTTCAAGGTCCCTGAATCCAAAAAAGTGGATTTTGTGTATTGGTCTGTGTGTGTGTTGTGTGTGTGGTGTGTGTGTGGTGTGTGTTGTGTGTGTGGTGTGTGTGTTGTGTGTGTGTGTGTGTGTGTGTGTGTGTGTGTGTATGTGTGTGTGTGTGTGTGTGTGTGTGTGTGTGTGTGTGGTGTGTGTGTGTGTGTGTGTGTGGTGTGGTGTGTGTGTGTGTGTGTGTGTGTGTATGTGTGTGTGTGTGTGTGTGTGTGTGTGTGTGTGTGTGGTGTGTGTGTGTGTGTGTGTGTGGTGTGGTGTGTGTGTGTGTGTGTGTGTGTGTGTGTGTGTGTGTGTGTGTGTGTGTGTGTGTGTTGTGTGGTGTGTGGTGTGTGTGTGTGTGGTGTGTGGTGTGTGTGTGTGTGTGTGTGTGTGTGTGTGTGTGTGTGGTGTGTGTGTGTGTGTGTGTGTGTGTGTTGTGTGTGTGTGTGTGTTGTGTGTGTGTGTGTGTTGTGTGTGTGTGTGTGTGTGTGTGTGTGTGTGTGTGTGTGTGTGTGTGTGTGTGTGTGTGTGTGTGTGTGTGTGTGTGTGTGTGTGTGTGTGTGTGTGTGTGTGTATGAGTGTATGTGCGTCTGTGTACACGATATCTCATCTCCCAGTTGACGAAATGACTAGAAATTTGGAACTTAAGGTCCTTACAATATAAGGATCCGACACGAACAATTTCGATCAAAAGCAATTCAAGATGGCGGCTAAAATGGCAAAAATGTTGTCAAAAACAGGGGTTTTCACGATATTCTCGGAAACGGCTTCAACGATTTTGATCAAATTTATATCTGAAATAGTTATTGATAACCTCTATCAACTGCCACAAGTCTCATATCTGTAAAAATTCCAAGAGATCCCCATCTATGCAAAGTTTGATTTTAGATTCCCAGTTATCAGGCTTCAGATACAATTTAAACAGGAAATTCTAAGTGGAAAAGATTGAGCATGAAAATCTCTACAATTAATGTTCAGTAACATTTTCACCCAAATTTGAAAATAAACTCGAAATTCGAGAAAATGTTATTATTTCAATTGCAAACTGTTGGCAACTGTTGATTCTATTAAATCATTCACTATGAAGAGATAGCAGACTTCAGCGTTCTCGTAGACTTCAGATAGAGACTTCGTGTCTCCAGCGTTATTGTCCTGTCACCAGCTGGCTTGAATCTTTGAATATAGTAGACTTGAAATGTGCGTGAACACTAGCGTCAGGTGATCAATTTTCATAACGGCAAGGAAAGTTGTGTGAGTGCGCCACACCAGATTTTCATAAATCTTGAAAGTGTGGAGTGGATCACACTATCACACTCAGGACAATGAATAGTCGAGTATTAGTGATCCCCCGGACTGGAGAACTCGCTCAGACCGCAGCAGAAAGTTGAGAGTAATTTTACAAGTTGCACTCAGTCAATGTATAAGTAGATACAAACAATAGCATAAGTAGGTATCCCAGGGTATAGGGCGTTTATGTCGCAACTTTTATTGTTATCTCAAGCCCATAGTCCACGTATAGGGATGTCAATCCCTATTATTTTTGATACCTGACAATCCCGGGATTTATCAGCGTCAATCCCGGGATTTTCGGTATTAGAAAACCTGAAATTGTGAATCGTATTTTTCTGAAAAAATTTCAATATAGAATTGATTTACGGTGATGATTATGAGTTTTGCATAGATTATTTATTGTTCTAAGTGTTTGACTAATTTATTCTACAGGCACAGCCTACAGTTGCATATACATAATATACTGTACTCTGTACTGGCTTAGTATAGAATTCCCATTATCAGTTCCCATCATTTGCAGAATGGTTGTTGATCGGTTGTTTTGCCTCTACGTTTGTTTCTGTTTACACTGCACCACAATTCGGAAATTTTCGGAAAGCAATACTTCCCTTACCTATGGTAATAGGGCAAGGAAAGTAAAAAGGAAGAGGAAGTAGGTCGATTTCGTTTCCAAAGAGAGAAGATGAATCAATTAAATTTCTATACTTCATTGGCTCACAACAATGCAACTGCAAGTCGAACAACTGGAGCCATAAGAAATGACATGCTCTCATCACTTTTGTTAAAAAAATACTAATTACCTTAGGAATAGATTGCTCATGAACCAAACTACAAAATAAAACTGGAGAGTTGGAGGCCTAAATGTTTACATTCCAAAACCTTCATGGAATATTCTTCCATCATGAGAGATAAGATAATTGCGTTAGAAGAATATGTGATTGAAATTTGAAGTTGATTGATGAAAGCAATCTAAAGTGTTATCGTAGATCATACAAACTTATCCTAAAATTACAAACCCACGAAAACGATAAATGACTCGAGGCTCCAGTTATTAGAAAGAACTCTTACGCTCGTTCAGTAAGTATGATAAAATAATATAAGTGATAGGTAAGAGAGACGTTGGAAGACCAGGGAAAAGGTGGTCTTAAAACTAGACATGATTTTAAAGTAAAATTTTAATTATTTTTTGATAAATTTTAATAATATTTCCGAGGCTAATTTAAAGACCGGAACAGGCAAGCATGCCTATACCGTGGAAGTAAGAAGAAGAAGAAGAAGAGAAGAAGAAGAAGAAGAAGAAGAAGAAGAAGAAGAGAAGAAGAAGAAGAAGAAGAAGAAGAAGAAGAAGAAGAAGAAGACGAATATTTGTGAGAAAAATCATGTCTCCTAGTATCAGTGCTAACTTTTTACAGGTTTCCACCTTATACTTTGGGAAATGTGGATAGCAGAGACCGCTCTCAAAGGAAAGGATAATAAGATATACGCGATTTGAGCCAGCTGCGTTTCCTTTGACAAGCGAAGAAGAAGCTTTTAGTGTAAAAGTTGCTGCTGCAAACGTCAATCTGATTCCTGATAGAGGAGAGAGAACACAAATAGTGAAAGTAGTTGATGCATGCATAGATAGAAGCCGAAGGAGTGGAGAGAAAAGAGTGCAAGAAAAAGAAATGATGGAGAGGAGAAAGAGAGATAGAATCCGCATAGAGGAGAGAAGATAGTACAACGATGAGAGGCGATGGATAGGAGGAAAGGAAAATAAAATCCGCATGAAAAAGAGGGAAAGAAATGGTAACGAAAAGAGGAAGGAATAAAGGAGGAAAGTAGCAATGAAGCGAAGAAAAAGAGAAGAAAGGGGAGGCGCGCGTTGAAGAGAAGGAAAGAGGAAAACGATGAGAATGAACCGTGGGGAGAAATGATGAGAAGAGTGTAAAGAGAACATGAAGAACGTGGGAAAAGAGTACAGTGATGAGATGAAAAGGTTAGAAGTGGTGAGAAAAAGATATAAAAGGAGTTAAATGGAAAAAAGATGAATAGGGGTAGGAAGAGGAGAAGGGGAAGGCAGAATAAGAGAAGAAGGTGAAGCAGAGGAATGAGAGGAGAATCGGAAAATGATGGAGAAGAAAAATGACGAAGAAGAGAAGATTCAGGAGAAGCTCTTCTACTAAGTATAATAAGGAGAAGAAATAGTGAAGGAAAATAAGAATATGAGGAAGAGAGGAGACTTGTCGGGAGAGAAATAGGAATGGATGAAGATGAGGACAGACAATATGATGAGTAGGAGGTGATGGTGAAGGGTGAGGTTGAGGAGAAGATGATGAAGCAGGAAAAAGAGAAGAAGGAATAGAAAAGGAGGAATATAAGCAAAGGAATGAAGGAACAGTAAAAGTAGAATAAAAACATAAAAGCGAGAAAAAGGAAAACCATATCTAAAGAAAAACAGTGGAGAAGTGAATGGTACTTTCAAGATTAGAGGTTGTATCAAGGATAAGTAGAAAAAGAGGATATATTTCCCGAACGGCAGAAAAGGAAAAAGATGTAAAAACATGTAGTGCGGAGAAGTAAGTGACGTCTACACTGAGTGAACTTCAAAAGAAGTTACGAGAGCCGCAAAGAGCAGCCTATTTCATTTTCCTTATTTGAATCTACTTTGAAGAGAGTATCATTGATTCAGACCAATCTCAGAGAAGGTAGACGACGTCTATCTCCGAATATCCAGACCAGACATATAGGCTGACTTGGTTGAGAAGAATCGAGTCAAATGCAGAAGTGCGGTTCCAATTTACAATAATTCTAGAACAGGATTAAATTCTAGATTTCAGTCCTAGACGGTTTCAGTTCCATCCTTTTCATCCTAAACCTTATAATTGATTGATCGAATTATATTTTGCTCTAATAAACCTTTTTGAACTAAACTAATTTACAATGTACTTTATTTATTTAAAGATTTGGATTTTCTTTATTCTTATTTCTTTATTTCAGTTAGAATCTTAGGAGCTTTATATGTAAGATTTTTTTGTTTATTACAGTCTGACTTAAGGGTTTTAGTGGCTTATTCATCAGTTTGCCATGAAACTGGATTTTCATTCATTAACCAATCGTCTATTAATCAATAGTCGCCAATCAATCGTTTATCATTCTTGTGTATCAACTTTAGGATTCAAATAATATTCATGGAGCAGAGAATTCAGTATGCTATCCAGTTTCCAAGTATAATTCAAATTATTTACTTGCACCGTTTCTGCTCAGTAAACATAATTTAGTAGACAATGACCAAGCAGTTTGCAATACAAAATCCAGTTCATCCAGTATTTTACTCCACATAATTTCATGTTGATGTCAAAATCCTCTAATTACTCCATACAACTTGAGTAATAAAAATAATTGAATTTTTCTCATCCTCGAGGGCTCTCCCACCTCTTGCGACGAGAGATTTCCCTTCAAGTACAAATTATTAATCAAAAGGGACATTGTCGAATAAAAATCCGACATAAAAATGCAAATAATTCTCATACACAGAGACAATCCACACTTGGGCTGGAAGTTGGTTCATTTTATAGCTCTCAATTTGGAGGTTGCACACTCAGTGGTACTTAGAGCAACCACAGAAAGAGAGAAAGAGAGAGATTGAGTAAGAGAAAGAGAGAAGAACCGCGAAGCAACAAATATGAAACGACAGTCGTCCGCGAGTTTAAGAGCTTAAGACCCCGCATCAACTTCACTGCGAAACTTTTCGTTTTTACGGCCACGCGTTTTGGGTCCAACTTGGCAAACTTCTTAAAGACTTTCTCAAGACTGAAACCACGGACTGCTACTCTGGCGTGGAATGGAAATATTAACTCATAATTGATAAGGCTGCCGCCTCCATATTATTCTATTCTATTAAGCTAACTGCATCTGGGGGTTTCTATGGATCATTTTAGTAATTCCATATTAGGCTGTTTTTAGCTTTGGAATGTTCCAATGATGGATTTCTCTGAGGCTAGGATGGCGATTTTAAATTGTTTCTCCTTTATAGATGTGGTGGAGAATTCATGTACAGGGTTATCATAAAAGAATGGTGCGGTTTCGAACATTGTTTAAAGAAAAACCAAATTACTTACAGTTAATGTTTTTTATTCACCTAATTTGTCGTCTGGAACAGTTTTTTTACATGATTAATAACTTTCAATAAGTGCGCCCTTATAACTTTCAATAAGTGTCGCTCGACAAATGTCCAAACGATAATAAATTTCTCTCTTAACATTCGATAACATTTCTTCGATTATGGTTGTCATTGGTTCTTTAATCCTGTTTTAAAGTGGTTCAGTTCGCGATTTCTTTGAATAAACAATGTTTTTGATGTAAATTTACAAGAAAAAATCTACCTGAACCACTTAAAAACAGGATTAATGAAGCAATGACAACCATAACCAATGAAATGTTAGCGAATGTTTGGAGAGAAATTGATTATCGTTTGGATATTTTGTCGAACGACTAAAGGCGCACATATTTAAATTTATCAATTATGTAAAAAACTGCCTGAGACGACAAATTAGATGAATAAACAACATCAACTGTAAGTAATTTGTTTTTTCTTTAAACCATGTTCAAAACCGCACCATTCTTTTATGATAACTTTGTATTGTGATTGCTACAAGGACGAATTAAGGGTTATGAAAAGTTCTGAGCTACCTTGAAGACTGCTTTGGCACAGAGAGAATCCAAACCCAAGTCACAACCCTATCAAAAATATACCTTATTGATTATCAACCAAGTTCTAATTATTTTATTATTGTTATCCAATCAATTCAATCTATCATCATTCACGATTGATAGTTATTGTAATAGTAGATAATTTTCCAATCTTATTGAACACAATTGAACACCACCTCCATAACATTCATCTAAGGACGAAGTAGAGATCCACCTTACTTACTTTCACGGCATATTTTCCAATAAAAATGAAAACAGCCTAAATCAAAAGAATTTTGAAAGTAGGCGCCAATCTCTGAGTTCATTATCTACTATTTCCGATAACAGAGAGCGCTCCTTCCATACAGCTGATAGATTGATCAGCCAAAAACAAAAATCTTCTACAGATGATAATATTTTCCAAATTATTAAAAAAATTAAAGTAATTCGAAATAAAATAAAATATCAAATTCCATTCACCACCTATCCTATTTCCTTCCTTAATTTGGCAATTGAGTGTGACGTCACATCTCGGAAGTGCGGTGAAAAGAAAAAATCGTATCGTTTGTCGAATATGTGTCGGATCGTGCCGTATGATGATGTGCTGAGAACTGAACGTGCGTCATATGTGAAGGAGAGATAACACATATATATTATGTCGTTGTTGTATCGTGTCGACCAGTTTTATGAGGACTATATTATATCGGTGAGTTGATCAATAATATATATATATATATATATATATATATATATATATATATATATATTGCCAAAATTTCCTGCATATTCCATCACCACCACATGTGTAACTTAGGCCTATTAATTGATTGAGTTATTCGGAGCAATTACGAAATACGATAAACCTTTTAAAATATAAGAATATGGAACTAATTTAAATTTATTCAATAAAAATAGGCCAAAATAATAGGTAGTGGATATTTCTAAATTGGGATTTCAAGATTATATCCCCCAACATTACTTAATTCCTCATTTTGTGGTCTGAGATGACTTGGATGATGGGAGAGTCACTTATCGACTCCCTCATTCAACAATATTATTCGATTCCCTTATATTTGGCTACTTCATTCAATCTCTATATCATTACTCATTTTACTCCAATATTCATTAAGAATAATAGAAGTGAAGTTTGGTTGCCCAGCAACCGGTTACCAGGATAATAATTTAGATTAGTTTTTGATTTCCAGTTGCAAAACAATAGGAATGTGTTCGATAGATGATAAGGAACTGTTTTCATGTAAATATGGGACTGAGAGTTCATAGTGGACTGACAAAAATGGACAAGACTCTAATTTCATATGTACCTTAGCTTTTGTTGTTTGTATTAATTTGTTTAGCTATAAAAATTTGAAAAGGGATGATAATGATGATCCTTTTTCTGAATAAATCGCTCTGAAATATTATAGGAGAAGGAAGAATTGTTATGAAAGAAAAATTTAAACAGCTTTTTGTATTGTCAATACTGAAACATTCTCATTTTGATATCAAATGAAGCATTTAACTCCTGTTGTCTCAGTTTTTTTATGTGAGATTGTTTCTTCATGAGATACAAAAACAATCTCGCTTTCAGATTGAATGCTGTTTCAAAGGATTAGTGAATCAACTGATTTTGCTATATCTGTGCGAAAGAAGCTTGGTCATGATATTATTACTTGGGAAATCCGATACAGCACTCTCTGATTAATCATCTTTCAGAGAAAAAGTTCACGGACCTGACAGATGTAGTTATTAACTCTGGGATAATTCGATTCTCATCTTGAGGAAGAAGAGAAAAACCATATGAGCTGCTGGAATGGGATGGAGCTGTGTATCGCGAACGAATATGAACTATCCAGAGGGAAAGACTGGGTGGAAAGGATAAAGATGGAAAGAGTTTGTGAAAAGAATGACAGATAAGAGAGAGTAGGATGAGCATTGTTGAAGAATAGAGGGAGAAAGACAAGGATGAGGAGAAAGCATTCCTTCTGATGATGGAATTGATTGAAAAGCATGTGTGGTAAGAGAAGACTTGGAGGAGTGAATAAAGGAGACGCATTAAAGGATGGAGAAAATAAGAATCAATCAAAAGAGTTGATAGGGGAGGAGCAATATTTGAACCAGGTTGAAAGGATATGTTAAAAGTAACGACGAAATCTTGTTTTTCTCAAAAAGATCAAGGAAGGGATAAGAGAGATGAAAAAAATAACAATAACAGATCAGATGATAAAGCACGTAGAGTAAGATGGGTGAGATAAGTGAAAATTCTTGAAACAGCAAAACTTGAAAGAAATGGAAATTTGAGAAAAGAGGAAGATAATCATGAACTACACGAAGGAACCGGGAAAGAAGAAGGTGAAAAAGTGAACTTGAAGATAAAGAGCATAAGGTTGAGATTCAAGGTTGAACATGAGATTCAGTAGATGGCAAGTCAATTGCAGTTGTCAATTAATGTCAATTGGAAGGTGAAAAATTTGATATACTTAAGAATATAGAGAAAGAACAGAGAGGGAGAAAATAGGGAGAATATGATGAATCAATTATAGGGAATGATCGGAGAAAAAAGGGAGCGAATAGTTAAAAATTAATGAATCGAAATGGGATGAAAAATTAAAGAAAAACTCATCAAAGGATGGATCAAGGAGGAAAAGTATGAAACAATAGAAAAAGGGAAGAACAGAAAAAGAAAAATTGAACAATGAAGAAGTAGAGAGCGGTGGATGAATGATCGGAGGTGAGAAATGGAAGAATGTGGCTGAGAGAGGGTAAATGGGAGATGGAAGATGAGAGTTGAGAAATGGAGAATGGAAGATTGAGAACTTAGGATAGAGGTTAGAGAGAGACATAACACTTAAGAAGAAGATAATAACAAAGGGAAGAAGAAAATAAATAAGGAGCAGAAGAAAGCAGGAGAAGAAATCATGGAATAACTATTTTAGGCTGTAGATCAAAGCTGCAGCTGTTGTTTCCATTAACAACTGCCAGACTCAGATGTGTCTTTCAACTTTTGCAATTGCTGAAAATATCCTCCATTCCACCATTCTACAACTCCCCCAATCCTCCATTCTACAACTCCTCCATTCACCCCCCTCCACCGCCATTCATTCCATTGAACAACACGCGGAGATTATCTCCACAAGAGAGTATTTCAAAATACTTCGACATTACTTGAGAATTAGTCAATTCATGCAAAGTTTTCGACCGAAGTTTTAATCAGTCTCTAAGTTCCAATGGAAAATGTGGATGGGAATTGATTGGGCTCTGGTTCACTTCCGTTCAGATTGACATGTTTGGATTGGAAATGCGAAGTACTTCGAAAATATTCTCGAAGTATTTGGTACGATTCCATTAGTGAACACAGATTCAAGACTGTTTATTCAGTCTATGTAATTATACTATAGATACTGATTCACTTCATAATTATCATGGAATTATGGGATATAACTAAAGGATTGTTAATTCCATTAGTACTTATCAACATATGATTAATATGACTGAAGGATATTATGCAGGATCAAATGAAAAATCAAATCACTTTTTTATTTTGACATCATCATAAATGACACTCTACATTATATAGAATTTTGTAGATTGATAAACTTATCCAACTAGGATTTAACAAAACAAAATGAATTTTATTACTATCATACAAAATCACTATAATTGGTCAAAACAAAAATACTACTTGCTAAATTATAAAAATTAGTTTTCAAAAAGGAGTCTCTTGTGAAAATTTTTTGTTAATGCTACTACATTCACTCGCAGATTCACTCACCATTCATGCAATTGAGGAACAGAAATTACATGTGTATAAGTACTATTGTTTTACAACTTAATTGATTAGTTACAATGAATAAACTTTCAATAAGTTCATATGATGAAGGAAATAGGATTGTAGGATTAGTGTTCAGAAATATATATGAATCATATTTTCTATTTATAAATCGTACTAGTACATTCATACTGATCCCAAATATCACGAAAAGCCCATATAAGCTGATTGGGAGGAGTTTTTCTTTACATTTGATTAGGTATCACTGAATAAAACACTACCTCTATTTTCAATCGAGAATAAATTATTTCTCATTCCAAAGAAGATCCTTCCACTAGTCACAATATTACTTTATACACTCATACTGATTACGAGATACGAGAAGCTAATAATTTAGCTATTCAGATGGATATTATAATTTGAGTGGGTATCATTAAATACAAAACTACTTCTATTTAGAATAAATTTTCCAAGATTCTTCTACTAGTAACAATATAAATTAGTCATTTAACAGATACTCAACTGTCAAAAAAATTCAAAACTCTATTTTGTTGCAACTATTCACATATCACAACTCATAATAATTGTGGAAACAATAATAAATTCATTTGTGTCACAACTTATTACATATTATTATATCACAATATTCATACCAGTACATTAAACACAGTTGATTCCAAACAGATTCAGATTCAGTAGTCTTTTGATTGATATCATGCTACTCATCTATGAAGAATAAAAAGAGCTTGAAATTGTATTCTGAGTTAGTGTAGAATTTTTGAGAAAACTGAGTTCAGTAATGTAGTCATCCGCAATTATACAACATTTTAAATGGACTGTGGTTGTCAACTTTTCTACTTCGTTACATTGTACATTCATCAGGTAGAAATTCACTGGGGGGTTTTCAAATTTGTTCTGTTTATTTTCGCGCAACAGACTGGCACTCGAAATCAATGCCTCGCTTAAACGGACTGAAGATCCTCGACATGCGGAGCTGAGTATTATTTGTATATGAACGGGTACATTGCAAGCATCTATTTGCTCAGCTCTCCAGTGTCAGATACAGGCTCAATGTGTTTTACGTTGCGATTTTTCGCTGCTTCCTGACAAGAATGCGCTGTCAGCGAATATTTAATGGATGCGTGCAATTTGTGTACTTCAAGTGGCTTATGTGTGGAAGGTAACGCTTTAGATACCCATTTGCAAAAATACGAGAAATTTCACTCTTGGTTTACATTAGTTTCTCAGGTGCTTTTCACTTATTTATTCACATTGAAATCGTTTACAGACTTAGGAAAAAAAGTATGCGTTTCATTGGCTATGCTTTCCATTACCTATTCTAGCAATTATAATTCCCAAGTATGCCAAAACACCTGCTAATAGCTTATCAGTAATATTATTAGTGAGAATATATTATATGATAGTTTAGGACTCATGAGGTTAATAAATTTCATTACTTGTGATTGTGATTAGAATGATGAGAAAGAATTACATGTCTAAATATAAGAGATGATAAAAATGCTCAGATGGTATGAATCGTGTGCATTGAAACATGAGCATAACAAGAATGTCACCCCAATCTTGCGGTTGATTCATGTACAAAAACATAGAATCAAGTCAATGTTTGGAAGAGAGAATCAACAGGATTGCCTTAAAACTGTTTCTATTCTAAATGTTGATACTTGATACAGATGTTGATATAAACGGAACAAATGTTGATATACATGTTGTTGTTTTTTTTTATTGTAATCTGACTGCAATACAACACTTTGGTTAATGAACAGTTCAATTCTAGCTTAAATTTATACGTTAATGTTCGACATTGAAGGGGTATTCACTCCTTCACAGTCTAATTGAGCAATGCCCATGCACTGTTTCTTTCAGTATCACTCTTACTACATTTAAACGAGATCTGTAGGCTTCTTCCTTTTCAGTCTTCTCACTGTATTAGAGTTGTCAATGAGGTGTAGAGCTTGGATGTTCTGATGATTATGTAGAGTCTTTTCATGGTTTCTGGCAGCCTTTGTGATCATGACATCGACTTCTTCCATCTGCAGGTCCCTGTGGAGATCCGTGTTTCTGACAAAATATGGAGCATTGACATCATTCCTCGAAACCTTGTTCTGGAATTTCTGGATGGTATTGATGTTACTTTTCCTTGCACAGCCCCACAGATGGATGCCATACAACCACACAGGCCGAAGAATTTGTCTATACAATAGTAATTTATTGTAGGTATATATGTTGATATAGTCGGAATATCATTTTTGTCATCACAAATAAATCTTTCTAGAATTTTCACTTCACTAATTCTCTATTGACCACTACGGCAACAATCAACACATGAAAGAAAGATTCTCATCAGAGACCCCAAGGAATATCCAAATCAGTTTCAAATCTTCATGCTCATAGAATATTCTAAAGATTTTTCACAAAAAAGTGGAATATTAACCGGAGAAAACTAATATTTACTTACTTTATGCATGAACTGAAGCTTATTTTACCGTTGTTTTAGAATTTTATTCGAGAGTTGATGAACAACTCATGGACGTCTATTTTGATAAAAATAGTTGAGAATTTTCTTCAAATCGACTTTATCCTCCAAAACTATTATAGAACTTAACTACACAAAATTGAACCTGAGAGATTAACTTGCCCTCCAAAACTGGAGCTTCATATTCCTGTCATCATAGAATCCAAACGACAGTCATATTTAGATTCATTAATTTTTGCCAATTTGTCAAGTGACCCTCATTCATTTTATTGAAGTGTTAATTTTTCTCTCAAACAAGTTCGTTAAGGGGGACTCTCAGGGTGTAAACAATGCTATGTTGGAATTTTGTCGCTTAAATTAAGGGGTCGGACCTATTACAGTGGGCCAGTATCACGCGACAGAGCAATTAAAGCTTTGTCTTTGATATGCTAAACAGCGTCACAAGCTAGCTCTGTTATGCTGGCGCTAATAAAACCTTCTTTTCCAACACCGCACTGCATGTGGGGTGTGCTTGGCAATGAATACTAATACTGTCATTAATCACACTTTCACATAGTTGTGATGTTCTTCTGGTGGAAAGTACGAGAAACTAATCTAGTTCACAGAAAAATGTAAAGTGAGTTTTTTCGAGCAGTAGTTTCTGGGGCACTCAATGCGATAGAACCATCACAGCGGAAAATTTGAAAATTATGTGAATAGAGAACCAGGGTTGTTTCAAATTGATGGTTGAACATGAAGGAAGATAGCTTTGAGCAGGAAACCAATAACGAAGTTGAAATTTTCTGAATCGAGAAAAATTAACAGTAGTTTCCACTCATTTATCGTGACATTAAAAAACGGTCTCCACCTTATGTCTTGGCAACTGGTGCCAAAACCATAGTGTTTGAGATTCAACACTATTGAGTTACAATGGTGGTTCAAGATTCAATAGTGTTGAATCTCGTTTTTCAATATCATTATATCGTCCTTATTTAAAGAGTTTGACAAATTCACGACAGAACTTGAGTTTGTGGCCCAGGCCCGACTTAACATAATCCAATACTTAAGATAATACAATAGAATAGTACAAGCAAATAAAATTCAAGCTCTTAGTACTATAGAAATGAACAATAATCTTCCAAAATATGACTGCGTATCAATTTATATTTGAAATAATCTTATCATTATAGACTGTAGAGCTAGCAATTAAATTATGAGTAATCTTTCGTGAATGAGCTTCATATTCCTGTCATCATAGAATCCAAACGACAGTCATATTTAGATTCATTAATTTTTGCCAATTTGTCAAGTGACCCTCATTCATTTTATTGAAGTGTTAATTTTTCTCTCAAACAAGTTCGTTAAGGGGGACTCTCAGGGTGTAAACAATGCTATGTTGGAATTTTGTCGCTTAAATTAAGGGGTCGGACCTATTACAGTGGGCCAGTATCACGCGACAGAGCAATTAAAGCTTTGTCTTTGATATGCTAAACAGCGTCACAAGCTAGCTCTGTTATGCTGGCGCTAATAAAACCTTCTTTTCCAACACCGCACTGCATGTGGGGTGTGCTTGGCAATGAATACTAATACTGTCATTAATCACACTTTCACATAGTTGTGATGTTCTTCTGGTGGAAAGTACGAGAAACTAATCTAGTTCACAGAAAAATGTAAAGTAAGTTTTTTCGAGCAGTAGTTTCTGGGGCACTCAATGCGATAGAACCATCACAGCGGAAAATTTGAAAATTATGTGAATAGAGAACCAGGGTTGTTTCAAATTGATGGTTGAACATGAAGGAAGATAGCTTTGAGCAGGAAACCAATAACGAAGTTGAAATTTTCTGAATCGAGAAAAATTAACAGTAGTTTCCACTCATTTATCGTGACATTAAAAAACGGTCTCCACCTTATGTCTTGGCAACTGGTGCCAAAACCATAGTGTTTGAGATTCAACACTATTGAGTTACAATGGTGGTTCAAGATTCAATAGTGTTGAATCTCGTTTTTCAATATCATTATATCGTCCTTATTTAAAGAGTTTGACAAATTCACGACAGAACTTGAGTTTGTGGCCCAGGCCCGACTTAACATAATCCAATACTTAAGATAATACAATAGAATAGTACAAGCAAATAAAATTCAAGCTCTTAGTACTATAGAAATGAACAATAATCTTCCAAAATATGACTGCGTATCAATTTATATTTGAAATAATCTTATCATTATAGACTGTAGAGCTAGCAATTAAATTATGAGTAATCTTTCGTGAATGAGCTTTATATTGAATTTATGGAGTCAGGAAAAGCTGGTTCCTCATTCCTAGTTAGCAAGTACTGCTTTCCTGATGATGTGAATGCCTTTCACACACGAAGATTTAGAAAAAGCGTAATAAATTTTCATAAATTTAATGCGTCGGCCAACTCGAGACAAGAGTGTGGCTGGTCGCTTTTCCAGAATTTCCCACCGAATTTCCCACACTTTTCCTTTCGCACTACATCACTCATTCTGAGGCGGCGAAATTTGTAGCGCCTCGCTTATCAGAGGAGAAAACTCTACTAATTTTCTCCCTGTTGGATTTTCCGGAGGTGGAAACTTTCCAAATATTTTCTTACTTTGCGCGCTTTTCTTTCTTCCTTTTTTCTTCTCTCAAAGCCAGCTGGACAAACTAATTAGAGGCAATCTAATGTGCATCTTCGCTGGAGAGAATTGAGAAGAGAGAATTGAGAATTTCTGCACAAAAAGTGAGAATATTATTCCTCGTCCGTCTTGATGGTAGCGTATTAACTTTTGAATAATGTATACGAATAATGAACGTTTTCAATGTAATCTACTCTGTTTAAACTGTTGAATCTTTCTTTATTACTAAGGCTTCAGAATTAATTATCACTCTACCACAGTGATATTCCAATATATATCAATAATAATCACTAATATCAATAATACATCACTCGAGCTGAAACAAATCTGTAACTGTCGCCTTACAATTTATACAAATGCTATAGTGGATTACTAACAACCCACAAATGATTGATTCATCACATTTCCCATGAATATCATATGGGTGGTGAAACAATATTCAGATGTGTACTAAGAACTGACGAGCTTGTACTACAAGACCAGACGTTCCATTTTCAACTACAATCAAGGTGATAGGCTTTCTAGCAAACTGGCTCTTGGTGTACGTTTCTGGAGAATCCTTCAACCTAGCTCCGAAGTGCAGGCTGGATGCTTGTCTGACTCGGACTAGGCGTTGAGAGACAGCAAATAATAGCAGCGTTGGTGGGAATGCGAGCGGCCGCAGTAACATCTTTCACCCAGCAATGGTCGGCGTAGTTCCGCCTAGCGGACAGACGAAAGATCAAACCAGTCGGTTATTTGATCCCTCCAGCCAGGCTCAGCCAAGCAGCCGAGACAATAGATCAATGGAGTGACGGTTTATTCGCGTTCATCAGCAGTTTTCATTCTCACGATTATTTTTATTTTTGTGTTGCCTATAAAATCCAGTCACCAGTAAAAAGTTTCCAGAAACGTGGTGTACTGACTTTTCATGTTGATTTTTAATTATTTAAAAACATTGTTGACATTCTGAGCCTTCAGGCTAAACTTGGGGTCGCTGAGAACGAATCTGCAATCAGAATTTCTCTATCACGAAAAAACCCAGCTGTTGATCTTCCGGCAACCGTTAACAGTCATCCTGCAATGCGGCCGAAACACTTCCAAGCCAGACACCCATCTCAAATGACAACAACGCCAAGCTGTGAGAAACCATCCTGCACTGCGGCGCTAGGTAAACACTTCCAAGCCAGACACCCATCTCAAATGACAACAACGCCAAGCTGTGAGAAACCATCCTGCACTGCGGCGCTAGGTAAACACTTCCAAGCCAGACACCCATCTCAAATGACAACAACGCCAAGCTGTGAGAAACCATCCTGCACTGCGGCGCTAGGTAAACACTTCCAAGCCAGACACCCATGTCAACAATGTTTTTAAATAATTAAAAATCATCATGAAAAGTAATTAATATGGTAGTACACCACGTTTCTGGAAACTTTTTACTGGTGACTGGAGTTATTATTGACACACAAAAATCAAAATAATCGTGAGAAAGAAAACTGCTGATGAACGCGAATAAGACTGCCACTCCATTGTTCTATTGTCTAGGCTGCTTGGCTGAGCCTGGCTGGAGGGATCAAATAACCGACTGGTTTGATCTTTCGTCTGTTCACCAGGCGGAACTACGCCGACCATTGCTGGGTGGAAGATGTTACTGCGGCCGCTCGCATTCCCACCAACGCTTCTATTATTTGCTGTCTCAGCGCCTAGTCCGATTCACAAACCACTCTCTGTCTCAGACAGCACCGTATCGCGCATGCGTTAGCAACGGGTTTTTCCCGTTCCATTCAGTCAGTTCTTTGAATGTAACGTTCTTTGTGATGATGGTTACCGAGCACTGTAACTGGAGCCAATCATCATTCCATTTGATGAAAATATTATTATCCAATGATGATTTATCATTTACTTCAATATAATAATCGATATATTATTATTTTATTTAATAAAAGAAAGAGTACTTTTGAAAAATATAATTAATAAAATATAACAGTTGTTATTCAACTGATGTTAAAAACACTATAACTAAGTCAGCATATTGTCATTTCAAAACAAAAACCGAACCCTCAACCTCCCCTTCTACATTTAAAACATCAATAAACATAACTATTTGAAAAACCTCTAATCCCTTCCAGCATATTGCAATTTCAAAGCAAAATCCTAACCTATCTTCCACTTTTGAAAATATATCAAAAAGCATAATTCTACCTGGACCCTAGCCCTTTCTAGCATATTGCAATTTCAAAGCAAAAACCTAACCTAACCTTATGGAACATTATTAAATATAATCCAAAAAAACCTAACCACTAATCCCTAACCCCTTCACATTTAATAATTTAGATTTCAGAGCAAAATCCTAACCCCCTAACCTATCCTTTCACATTTGAAACATCAAAAAACATGACTCTAACTGCACCCTAGCCCCTTCTAGCATATTGCAATTCCAAAGCAAAAACCTAACCTATCCTAGTAACACATTATTAAATATAACCTGAATAAAACCTGACCTCTAACCCATTCACATTTAATACTTCAGATTTGTTCGTCATCTTTAGAACAAAACATAAACATTTGGTTCATTTCATGAACATGTTCACAAAAATGTGGTTCATTTCATGAACATGTTCACAAAAATGTGGTTTATTTCATGAACATGTTCACGAACATGTGGTTCAGAGCAAAATCCTAACCCCCTAACCTATCCTTTTACCTTTGAAACATCAAAAAACATAACTCTACCTGGACCCTAGCCCCTTCTAGCATATTGCAATTTTTAAGCAAAAACCTAACCTATCCTAAAAAACATTATTAAATGTAACCTAAATAAAACCTAACCCCCTAACCTTTCACATTGTAAATCGTACATTACCATTATAACGTGGACCTCACTATAGATACTCAAAGAATACTTTTGAATAACTATGTTATAACTGTGACTGTTGCTGGCCGTTACTCTGTTTCTGAGACAAAACCTAGCTCCGCAGTGCAGGCTGGATGCTTGTCTGACTCGGAGTAGGCGCTGAGACAGCAAATAATAGCACCGTTGGTGGGAATGCGAGCGGCCGCAGTAACGTCTTCCACCCAGCAATGTTCGGCGTAGTTCCGCCTAGTGGACAGACGAAAGATCAAACCAGTCGGTTATTTGATCCCTCCAGCCAGGCTCAGCCAAGCAGCCAAGACAATAGAACAATGGAGTGACGGTCTTATTCGCGTTCATCAGCAGTTTTCTTTCTCACGATTATTTTGATTTTTGTGCTACCTATAATCAATAATAACTCCAGTCACCAGTAAAAAGTTTCCAGAAACGTGGTATACTTCCATATTAATGACTTTTCATGATGATTTTTAATTATTTAAATACATTGTTAACATTCTGAGCCTTCAGGCTAAACTTGGGGTCGCTGAGAACGAATCTGCAATCAGAATTTCTCTATCACGAAAAATAACGAGAAAAACCCAGCTGTTGATCTTCCGGCAACCGTTAACAGTCATCCTGCAATGCGGCCGAAATACCTCCAAGTCAGACACCCATCTCAAATGACAACAACGCCAAGCTGTGAGAAACCATCCTGCACTGCGGCGCTAGGTAAAGAGAAGCTCCTGTCCGATTCAGCCAAGCAACCAGCCTGCGCTGCGGAGCTAGGTTAACATCTCCCACCCAGCAATGGTCGGCGTAGTTCCGCCTAGCGGACAGACGAAAGATCAATCCAGTCGGTTATTTGATCCCTCCAGCCAGGCTCAGCCAAGCAACCGAGACAATAGAACAATGGAGTGACAGTCTTATTCGCGTTCATCAGCAGTTTTCTTTCTCACGATTATTTTTATTTTTGTGTTGCCTATAAATTCCAGTCACCAGTAAAAAGTTTCCAGAAACGTGGTGTACTACCATAAATTATTAATGACTTTTCATGATGATTTTTAATTATTTAAAAACATTGCTGACATTCTGAGCCTTCAGGCTAAACTTGGGGTCGCTGAGAACGAATCTTGTATCAGAATTTCTCTATCACGAAAAATAACGAAAAAAACCCAGCTGTTGATCTTCCGGCAACCGTTAACAGTCATCCTGCAATGCGGCCGAAACACTTCCAAGCCAGACACCCATCTCAAATGACAACAACGCCAAGCTGTAAGAAACCATCCTGCACTGCGGCGCTAGGTTCAAAGTGACAAAGTGTTGCTGTTTTCCTGAATGGTCGCTTTAGACGGTTTTCAAACATGTTTTAAGTCGCATTTGGGTTCATTAGGCCCTATAACCCATACGTTCTTCTATCAATATAGCATATAGAATAATAATCTGAGCTTTTTGTTTGCATTGGCTTGTAAATAGCATAGATTGTAAGTGATAGTAGCTTGAACTATATATTGATTTGGACTGTAGTAAAAATTTGAGAAGGGACAGTTTTGGGCATAAGCCTGTTGTGCCTTCTCACATAAGTGTATAATTGTACATGGCTGAATAAATAAATAAATTGCAGGGTGTGATATTTAAAAATGTGAAAGCTACACATAACCCAGTTACATTCCGACTTTCGTATAAATTAGAATTAGAAGAGTTTTGGTCTGTGGTATGTACTTCTCTGGTAGTTGTGTTATATTAAATGATTGATTGATTAATTAATTAGCTGCCTTTATTGAAATCCTAGGAGGGCGAAGTTAGGGCGAAGCCGACCCTCTCTTCCACTTAACCCTCAAGGCTTACAATTGGAATGATTGAGGATCAATAGAATATTAGAGAGTAACAGTGAAATTCAACAATGAACTACCTCAATATGATGTGGATGAATCAAATGCTGACTCCAGTTTTTCAGTTTTGATAAAGATATAATCGGGATCAAAACTTCATATTATTTGGGCTTCTAAGATCAAGTCCGTCGATTTGTTTCGTTTTGTTATCATGATTATGGCCTGCATATCAACAGTGGAACTGAATTATTATTACTTGATGAAGTAAAAAATTTGATGATTATGATGAAAAAAGCATATTCAAATAATGATGAGCAAGTATCACTGAGCAGATCACTCTCGTGTTATTGGATGGGCACGTTAAACTGTCGGTCCCGGCTGAAGTATGACAGTCGTAAGGCCCATTGACGGCTCAAATTATATATTCAAGCGGTGGGACCTTCCCGCAAGGGACTCCCCACCAACAAAAGCCATACGAATTTACTTTCTACTGAGCAGTAAATCATGTATCAAAACAAAAGGAAACTAAGATTACATTGAAAATTGAATATGATAATAATCCACTACAACATAATACAATTTATTTAGTCCCAAACAAATGAATTTCATAGTTGACACTTCACATCACGTAGATTGAAGAGGACAGAGATTGGAACTGAACCTTCATCCCACTTTGGTTTTCATTTGGACGCGTTCTACGCGAATATCACGTAGCCACAAAATGGAAGCCAGTATCACAACGACAATCTTGTTCCCACCTTTTATTTGCTTTTCCATTAAAAATGCGGCCGTATCGTGATGTGCTCCCGAACCCAATCTCATCACGGCAGCGCTCTATTTGAAAAGTTCCAAAACGCGACTTGGTAACATGTCACATACATAATATTATGACCTGCATATGATACACATATATACATGTACCAGAGTATATCGAAATCCGTATATAAAACGTTGTTATCGTACAGTAGATTATTTGGAATTATTCTAACTTTTTTGGTCAGTTCCATTCAACTGAATTCATTCTGCTATTTAGTTACTCGATCAATATTGGCGGAGGCAGAAGTCATAGTTCTATTTATATATAGCTTTCATTGGATATTCGAATTAATTATTATCAGAATCCAGCTTTCCTTGGGAAGTGCCGACATGATTTTAACATCATCACTAGAAAAAACTATAAAGCTCACCTATAAAGAGAAGCAAATTTTCCGAGATCGTTGTATTGATTGCTCTTAGGATTGTTCCATTGTGAATTTTCAATCATTAAGGGCCGATTGCGCAGTGAGAGTTCAAACTGAATTTTATTTTAAACTGGATTAAATCCGTATCAAGTCTAGTTTGTTATGATAAGTTTCATTTTGAGTTTAAACTACCAGTTGATTGAATCGAGTTTAAGCTTTGACTGTGCAAACGGCCCTTAGAGAACAAACTCGTTGTGAGTTTGAGCCTATTATAGAGGATCATGTTTAGTAATGTACAGAATACTCCATTCATCTGGATGGTCTGATTGAATCATTTGAAACACATCTAGAACATTAAGGTACAGTGCAATTATATGCTACTTTGTAGCATTGAATACTCGACAATATAATATATTACTATCTGGATTGTCTGGATTGAATCATTTGTGTCGCTGGAAATTGTAGATGTTCGTATTTTATGTGTTAGTACCGGTATTTTAATGTCTTAATTACTTCAACACTACTGTATCATATTCAACTCTATCACTTTTCAACTAGATTACATAGCGTAGCAATCTTCAAGTTACAGTGCAGTATTATGCATTTTCCACTCCGTAGCTTAGAATAAACAATCCATGGATATATTTCCTACATTATAAAATCGAATAAAATGACTAATAAATTGTCAAAAACCACTGATTCTATTGAAATTTAGAAATACCGGTTCATTGACATAATCACAAGTTCAAATTTGAGGAGAATGTTGAATTTCTGCATGTTAAAAACACTTATACTTATATGCGTCTCCACACCCTAGTTTGCTGTTATACTGTAATCGTTCACTCTATTTGATATAAACACTATCAAAGTAGTGAACTATTAATAACGAAGGCAGATCTTTGAATATTCTAGAGGCTTTAGAAATAATAATAGTAATTATGAACAATTCTCAGTATAGTTTAAATGACAAGATTCATTTTAACCAATGAAACACTACGAATTTAGTTTTATCATAACATTTTTAGGATACATTAGTCGAAAGTTTTTTATTTACATATTTTTACTTGTTTTCTTGGTTTTTATTTTGTACTGAAAGTAAATTTTGTTATCATGATGAGTCTGTTGCTTAAAACACCATTTTGTGACGTTTCTGTTATACCGTTAAGTGGAAGGAGACTGTCCAGCTAGGCCAATAGCACGCATTCATGCCCTTGACCAATAGCAGTACTCGCCTACTAGTATAAATTCTGCTGCAATAGTGTAACAACCGAAACCGGTCTTTCTAAATTTCAATAAAACTTTGGTTTTTGACAATTTCTTAGTCTTTTTATTCAATATGAATAATTTCCTCAATATCAACTTTTCAACTACACAAAATGTTCAATATAAAGTATATTTTCTCTATGTTTGTAGTATGTAACTTGGAACTATTTGTTCAAGTCTTCTCTATCTCAACTTGAACAGTGCACAGCCAACTCCATCCAATCACAGCCCACTGGAGACACAAAACCAAGCCGAAACTGACCAAGAAATAGGCTAATTGATGAGAGGGTAATTGGAGATTCAACAGGACAGATTCCTAGGCTACTAGTGTAAAGTTTGCATCCGAACAGAGGCTCTGGCAACACCCAACACCATAAAACCAGTTGCTTTGTAGCGGATTAATGCGGCAGATTAAGCATGGTCGGTGCTCGCAGTTCGAAGCCGACTCTATTAATTAGTTTAATCTGACGCCGACTGCAGCGCCGCTGGCGGTCGCAATTCGAACTTCGCTAATGGAACAATAAACTCCCAGCAGAGGCTTCAAGAAAGTGTCGAGCTCTGATTGCTCACTTACCGGCCTACTCTTGCGATTATAGGGTAACAAGTGGCGCTGATAATAGAGTACGATATTACGTTCTCTCTGCGAATAGTAATTCTATTCTTGTTGAGGAATTGGTACCCAGTTTGTAATCGCCATTTTCTAGTACTGACCAGACTCATAGAATAAACAATCTGGAAGTATAGAAGTTTGCTATGCCAGAGTCATGAGAAGTTTTCTTTTGTGAGAAGCAAGAAATTTTCTTTTTATCAAACTTCTGATTTATTGAGTGAGAGATCTATTTGATATAATTTGAAATTTGTACAAAACTGATAAACTCTTATCACATTTAATCCTAGATTCTCTAACTCGAGAAAACTGTCAATAAGATTTTTCTGCCACTATTACCATAGAGAAACAATAGCGTAAGTAGATATCCCATGGTATAGGGAATTTATGTCGCAACTTTTACTGTTATCTCAAGCCGATTACTGTCGATTATTGTCAATTTTTACTGTTTTGTTGGGGTGATAGTGTATGAACAGCACAATTTGAGATACTACCAGCGTCACACAGCTGCATGGGAAAGAACTACGTGAACTATCGGCTTGGTATGGGATCTCCTTATGCTATCGTTTCTCTATGCTATTACTATTACTAGCTCTACTATTATTGTGTCATGTGTTCTGGTTATGTGATACTACACAGTCTTCGCTCAATCAACAGTAATTGGATAGTAAGGCGAGAGGGCGGAAACTCTATAGAATCAGGTTTAATGTATGAAACCAATACGATGGATGATAGAATTATATCAATGAACCTGGATAGTATCAAACCAGGAAGAGTCCAGGTAGAGTCCAGGTGAAATGTCTCTATTATTATAGAATTAAATTCCACAAGGTGGCCATTTTAATCTCTGCTGCCCTGGCTTGGAAATCCACTCACAGTTTTCCCAGAACAGCACAGATTCTCTCATAGTCTGCACATCTTATCACTCTGTCTCTTCAGTGAAAAAAATACAATTATTGTTCAATTCCTATATTTTATCGTTTTTTCCAGTAATATTTCTCATTGTTTTTGGTTACATCAATTCGCTTGATCTATCTGATTATTTCTTCATAGCACAACATGTATCGATTGGTGCCACCCAGGCTTTGATATCATAAAGATTATGATATCTTTGTCTGATATGGAAGGTAACGACTGTTCAAAAGAGAATAATATTGGTGTGAGAATGCACAATACAGAAAATTATGCAGACGACATTCACAGTGTATGTTAGTGGCGTGGATGAGGCATGGAATAAACATTGAATTTGTCTGATAAGATAAGAGTGAACAATTGTGCATACTGGCATTTGATTGATTGATTGATTGAGTACTTTATTTATGTAGATTACAATAAATACTGGCTTATACACTTATATACAATAGCTTACAATACAGCAAAATTATAGATGAATTTACATAATATAGACTAAGAAAATAATTATTGAACTGTATATGATATGAAAAAGCAATTTGTAATATAATAACTATAGATAATAATAATATTGTTATCCATCTACATAAATTGGCGGAGCTTTGGACATATCAATGTCCATTCTTCGGAAAGAATATTAAAAATATCCTCCCCACTAACTCTCTACCAAAACTTTAATTTCATTATTGAAACTAAGGATCTATTTATTAATGGAAATATTGTAAAAGTTTTAATCAATATGAATATTTAAGAGAAAAACAGAAAATTGATAAAGTAAAATAATTATATAGGTAGATAAGATCAAATAATTCATTAATAAAATGATTAGGCTGAAAGTAGATCAGGGTTATCAACTTTCAGTAATATACAGCAGTATGCAGTGGATAATTGAAATAACATGAGTTTACATAATATATATATATATATATTATATATATATATATATATATATATATATATAATATATATATATATATATATATATATATATATTCGTTCTATAACAGGTTTAAAGGTTAATATTGGTGGAATGGGTGAGGGATGGTTGTCATGTGATCGTTCTAGGGCCGGACAGTTTCAGTCATTTGTTCCAAAAGATGTTTTTTTTAAAGTCAGGATGAAGCTCGCTCGGCTCTCGATAGACCTGATAGAAACAGGAAGTGCATTCCATGCACGACAGGCACTGACTAAGAAGGATTTTGTGAAAATAGTAGTTCGATGATTGGGTATCCTTAAAGTACTTTCTCCGGTTCTAGTATGTGAAGCATCATCTATCCTCCTACCTTCAGGGACAAATTTGAAATCATCTTTAAAATAGTTTGGATTACCGTATTTCAAAATATCTCTAACAAGCTTGACTATTCGAAAAAGCCTATGATCGGGAAGCTTTAATGTTGAACTAGCAATGGCATGGATGAGGCATGGAATAAACATTGAATTTGTCTGATAAGATAAGAGTGAACAATTGTGCATACTGGCATTTGAGAGAGAGAGAGTAGGCGGGAGAAATCGGAAGAAAGCATGGAAATGGCATGGATATCAGTTTGTTGGAAAAGTGAATGGAGAAATGAAAATTGGAAATGTCATGCAATTCCTCCATGATGGAAATAATAATTATAATAAAATATCAACGTTCTTACACATCTAGAATAATTTGTTGTGATGAGAAAAATATGTTGCTGGATGAATAATACCATAGAGAAACAATAGCGTAAGTAGATATCCCATGGTATAGGGCATTTATGTTGCAACTTTTACTGTTATCTCAAGCCGATTACTGTTGATTATTGTCGAATTTTACTGTTTTGTTGGGGTGAGAGTGTATGAACGGCACAATATGAGAGACGATCAGTGTCACACTGCTTCACGGGAAAGAATTACATGAACTATCGGCTTGAGATAACAGTAAAATTTGCGACATAAACGCCCTATACCATGGGATATCTACTTACGCTATTGTTTCTCTATGATAATACCTAAACCAATCTAAAAATCCTGATGTCTCTGATCAATTGAATGGATCAGGAATCAATAATTCACAAGTACAATACAACACAGCGGAACAAATGCATATAAAGCAATATAAACAAGGCATGTTGATGATGGAGGAAAGGTAAAAAATATATTGGATGAGAGCTTATTCAGGAACTCGGTGCCTGAACAGTATGACAAGACTTTTGTCCCATCTCAAACAATATTTCAATGTTTAATCGTGAACAATTCATGCTGTTTACTGTGTCAATAGATTTTTTCAAAGTGAAATATCACCGCGTTGTAATAATGATGAACGGTGTCTGTTGGCGACAAAGCAGAGAAGGCTTATTCATAAAAAATTCACTAGCAAAGAGCAGCTGACACTGCCTCCAAAGTAACCAGTCGTATTTCTTCCGTTCCACTGTTGTTGACAGCTATTTTGCTCCTGCTGCTCGAGTCCCAATGGGAAAGAGTGCGAAAAAAGGAAGAAAGAAGGAGGAGAATGCAAGAAGAAATGGACGAGGAGGAGGAGGAAGAGGAGAAGGTGGAGAGGGAGGAGGAGGAGGAGGAGGAGGAGGAGGAGGAGGAGGAGGAAGAGGTGGTGGAGGGGAAGGAGGAGGAGGAGAGGAAAAATGTTGGGAGAGAGTCAGAAGATATTGAAGAGAGCAGAGAAGGATCTCTGATTGAAGGAATGAAGTTTGGAAAAATCGAAAGAGGATGAGGCTTACTTTACTATTTTCAGGTGATGAAAGAAAGGATAGTGGATATTTCACCATCTTGGGATAATGAATAAGGATAAAATAGGTTTGAAGAAGTTCGAATGTATTAAATAGAGTCATAAAGGATTCAATTGATTGACAATATTTTCTTGATGATTACATTATATGTGTACTAGCCGTCAGGCTCGCTTCGCTCGCCATATCCGTCAAGCCTCCCGACTGGATCGTCCAAAAATGAGATCAGCGTGCTCGCTTCACTCGCCTGCATGTAGACCTCAGCGGAACCTCAGTACCGAATTTGAACGTATTATGTCAATTTGATCTCGAGAAACGCCTGTTACTATATCGGCGTACCTTTGAAGAACAAAAGTCTGCCACTTCAGCTAAACCTGTGAACTGAATTTTTTTAAATATATTTCCATCAATTATTTAAAAAGGTGAGGAAACGCAGAAAATCTGAGAAAACGCTAATATTTTGGGCGTATCTTTGGCGTTATTTCAAATTCCTTCTAACACAACATTATTGCACCCCAGCTGAGCTTCTGTAGTAAATTTGAACATTTTCTGTTTATTTGTTCTCGATAAAGCTGAAAAAAAGCTAAAAAACGCAGATTTTGGGCGTATCTTTGGAAAATTTTTCCAAATCCGTTCTTATTGCGCCTCTAAAGGGCCAACTGAACACACCTACCAAATTTGAAATGTTATGTCATATTTTTATCATATGTTAGGATGATCCAGTCGGGGGTCCAGGCTAAACGGATATGGCGAGCGAAGCGAGCCTGACGGCTAATAAATAATATTCCCAAGAATAGCTCCGATTGAAGTAGCAGTACCCAATCAATTTTTCCGCGATAAATCAGGACCTCCTGAATAGGTATTCAGGAGGTACTGGATAAATTTATTGGTATTTAGGAGGACCTGGATAAATGCATTTCAATCTTCAACTTGGTGCCAACCTAACAAAGTCAACTCAACTTGATGCCAACCTGACAAAATTTCTAATTTAGTTACAACTGTTTCGAAGAGGTACTCTCTCTAGATTATAGTTCTATATTAACATATGGTATGGACATTTCAATTATAATTTTTAAATATTGGAATAAGAAGAATATACATGCTAAAAGACGAACTTCAAACCCTTAAAAACCACCCTTAGAGTTAAAATATCGCCAAAAGATTTCTTAGTGCGCCTCTAAAGGGCCAACTGAACATACCTACCAAATTTGAACGTTTTTGGTCAAGTAGATTTTTAGTTCTGCGAGTAAGTGAGTGAGTGAGTGAGTCAGTCAGTCAGTCAGTCAATCAATCAGTGAGTGAGTGCCATTTCGCTTTTATATATATAGATGTCAATGGAAACATCATTATTATTAATGAGATTCCATTGATCATGAATGAGAACTGGGACATGAAATATTGCATTGCAATGGTAGCTAATAATAATATCGTATGGCTGTTATTGGTATGTCATGCAATTCCTCCATGATGGGAATAATAATTATAATGAAATATCAACGTTCTTACAAAACCTAGAATAATTTGTTGTGATGTGGTGGTAGTAGTGGATCAGTGGCCGTAGTCGAGTGGATCAGATGCTGGCTTTATGATTCAGAGGCCCGGGTTCAAATCCCGGCCCGGGCCAAGATATTTATCTCGGGCCACTCCCGTGTTTCGGATGGACACGTTAAGCCGTCGGTCCCGGCTGCCTAAAAAGCAGTCATTAGGTCATGTCAAAGGCCCTGAAATTGATCAGTTGCGACCTGAAAACTCTGACACCAGACCTGAGCCAGCCAGGTCACTCGATATTATTATTATTATTTATTGGAGTGGAGTTCCTGACGGAAGTTTCAACTCCCCTGTATATATCATGTAAGCCGTCAATGAACCTTACGACTGTCATACTTCAGCCGGGACCGATTAATTTTACCAAATAGGGTTGGGTTTGAATAATTATTCAGACTGTGGTATTTAATATTATATTGCCTCCTACATGGCTGGGCTTTCAACTCAGGAATAGAGAGAGTCCCACACTAGGTAAGCTAGGCTCGATAAGCTCAAATATCTGTGCGTAAAAGCATTCTGCCGTTCTTTATATGGAAAAGAAAATATGGCATTATTTATTTATTTATTCGTTGATATAATTACAAATCATATGAATATGTTCGGGATAGAACAACAGGCATAGCCCAAAACTATTCTGTTCCCAAATTTTGATAAATAATAAAATGTCCGAAAAAATAGGTTATATTCTTACTGAGGAAATTTAAAGTTCCAAGTTCTATCCAAGAATATATTATATTAGCTAGAAATTTTGAATTTAGAATGATTAAAATACCAAATTATAGTCAAATTTCGCACTTAATATGACCTCACTTTGAATAAATTAAGTTATTTCAGGAAAATTTGAAGCCAAAAATATACACACAACTTTCCACTAGGCACAGCTATTATGGTAAATATTGTAAAAAATATGGTATTATATGGTACTTTATAAGAAAATAACTTATAGTAAATACTGTAGAAAATATGGTATTGAGAATTGAGAATAATTATTCTGATACAATAGTTGATATTGGAGTTTCTGATTCGATCACCACAAACATTCTTATGTGATGTTAATTTTCATTTCATTTCATTTTCATTTTTATTTTAAATTTATCTATAGATGAATTATTGATTAATTGGTTGAAAATAGCTGTTTGGTATTATTTTAATATCACTTCACCCATATTTTTCGTGGCAACATTGATTTTCTCCAAAAATCTTAAGTCAACAAACTGTCCTGTAAGATAAGGAGGAACTTTTGGTATGGTCGTTAAAACTTCAGACCGTCTTGATTCAGGGAGCAACGTACTCGAGTACTGTCAAGTGTGCCCAGTAATGACTATAAACACATTACCAAACTTCCAACTGCCTTCTTTTCGGTGTTTTGTGTCAAAATTATGAAGAAGCAACATGGAAGTCGAAAAAGTTGGTGGTTTCATATTTAATGGATGTTCATCTTTATCTAGGATTTTTGTTTTCCATAATTAATAAATTCTTGAAGAGAGCATAAGGGATCAAATATGTCAAGACATATTTGGGGAAACCCGTTGTCTCCATTGTGAATAAATAAATAAATAAAAAATTTAAATAATGAGAGGTCGAAAAGATAAATTGAAATATATAAATAATTCTCATGATTAAACTCTGTTGATATTTGGTGACTATCATTGCTGAACTGTATTCAAAAACATCAGTTCTGATAAGTATAAAAGGTGAACCTGAGTAAGAGTTGATCATAAACAAAGGAGTTAGACAAGGATGCCCACTTTCACCTACGCTATTTAATATATATATATATTGACGAGCTGATGAGCAATTAGCGACAAAGAGTAGACTCAGGTGTTAAAATTGGGCAGGGAGTCTTCCTCAACTCTCTCATGTTTGCTGACGATACAGTGATAGTTCAGGAAAGTGAGGATAAGCTACCGAAGTCAATTCATGAGCTTCAAGCTGTAAGTAAAGATTTCAATATGATTATATCAGCTCAGAAATCGAAAGTAATGGCATTTCGGGACAAGTGGCCCTTACGTTCCAAAATAGTTCTGAATAATATTATAATGGAACAGATGAGCAACTTTAAATATCTCGGCTGTGATGTATCTCATGACAGAGAATGTGATATACCTCAGAAAATAGGAAAGTTTAACTCAATTTGTGGAGTCATTCACCGAACATTAAAGGGTAAGGCCAGAAAAGAGACTGAGATTAAGTTCTATAGGACAATGGCCATCCCTTTAATGACATACGGTAGTGAGGTATGGACAAAGACCAAGAATGATGACTCACGAATTCAGGCATCAGAGATGAGGTTTCTGCGCAGCATTCAAGGATACTCGAGACGAGACCACATAAGTAATGAAACAATTCGAAGTGAATGCAATGTGCAACCACTAACAGCAATCATTAAAAAATACAGAATGAAGTGGACAAATCACCTAAGTCGTATGCCACCAACTCGTCTTCCACTACAAGCTTTGAAGTTACAGTTGGATGGGAAAAGGGACGTCGGAAGACCGAGGAAGCGGTGGACACCGGAACAGGCTTTACAAGCCTAGTCCATGATGGATGATGATGATGATGAAACTCTGTTGTTGGCCCATAATCTTTCATTCGATCAAAATAAAATATAAAATGTTGTTACTTTGTTGTATAATTTATACTATGGATTATGTATATGCAGGTGAAGTAGAGTATAATAGTATTGATCAGGTAGGGGCATAATCAACTATTGGTACAAATACCCCTGTTAGAAAGATCATAATGAAAACTAATATTAACAAATTTTCATAACAATATTAATAGTATGCACCATGTTCAAGCAGGTGGAGGAAGCATGCTGGTATTGGTTGAGTAGAGACATAGTCAGAAATTGGTAAAAACGCCCCTGATAGCAACAATCATAATATATAATTAATACTTCCAAATTTTCATAACAATCAGCTACTATTCACACCCTCGGTCAAATTTGAAGTAAACTATAATGCAGAGAATTTCCACGCAGCATATGCTGCTACCTATTGACAGAGATCAGTATAACATCCATAATAAACTGTCGACCAATCAAGAAAAGTGGGCGGAGTTGAGAATTCTACCCAACAAGTGCTGCCACCTATTGGCTGAATTCCGAGTTGGCTACTTTTCAGCTCTCGACCAAGGGGCAATTATTAACCTAGGGTCCCTAAAATTGTTAATCCGGTCCTGTTAATACATTATGACTCTGTTTGATCCAGAGCTTCCCAATATTTTATTTAGTCTACTCGTATCATAAGCCTCTTATAATTTTGTAACTCTCAAAATGTGTACCCTACATCATATCACTATACTGTACTTTATACTGTAATATCTTCATTCTTCAGTACTGTAGATAGTAATGTACTATTTTCTACCACAACCAAAATCTTTATTTTTCTATGAATATTAGAGCTATAATGAGGTCCACGTTATCATGGTAGTGAAGGAAGATAGGAGAACAACGTTACCGAACCTCTGTCCTGTCAATGCCTTCCATAGACGGTAGTTGATACAGGTTTATCGATGTAATATTAACCGTTCATTCTCGTTTAAAATAATCAATATTATATTTTTATTAAACAAGAAATTATATTTTTCAATAATTTCATAATTAAAATGAAATATTTTGTTAATTATCAATTATTATTAATTCTACATTGTTAAAAGACGATCTGGCAACAGAGAAAAGCGAGAAAGAGATAGCGCTGTTCGCTATGTTGAATGAAAGACAAGGATAGCAATACCATTGCTAAACAAACACTGCCATTACAACGCGGACCTCAGAATAGAATATTATCACTATTTTTATGCTAATAAATGATACTTTTTAATCGAGTCAATACAGAATCATCTCCAACCATTTTATCAAATCTCATACAAATGAAGGTTATCACTCAACTATGAATCCATTACCAACAAGGCTACATTATGAGTAACATCTGATATGGTGTCCATGGAGTTTCTCATTATAGATGGGAATTCCATCATCACATCGTGTTATGTTTCATCAGCATATTAACATATGGTGTCGTGTTGACATATATGTGACGTAATCTATCACCATGCTCCAGTCAATCAATCAATCGTGCAATTGATGATGAGAGCGATGGTTGTCGGGGGGGGGGGGGACAGAGGGGTACAATCCAATAATACAAAGTAATTATCATATAGCCGGGTATGCTGAAACCCCTCAGGGAGCTGGGCGATTGATCAACATGTTAATGGGCCAAGCATTATAAACCGTATTATTAAATTTCAGTGCCAATCTAACTGGCATGATTGATATGTGATGTCCATCGGAATGTGTGATATGATATTTGTTTTGGATGAGTATATAGGTATATTCGTAGCTGAGAAAGATGCCTATGTCAACTTCAATAAATAAATTATTTTACTGTGTCATGAGGAATTGAGTAGATGAGACTAAAAATATAGAAATTAGAGGACAAACATCTTTAAATAGAAGAAAAATACATTTTTGAGATGTCATTTATGCCTATAAAGACCATATTTTAAATCGTAAGTTGTAACAAACTAGAACAGTTGTAGGACTAGTATGAAAACCATTTTTATACAATGTATTATCTACTAAATCATATACATTAAACAGCAACATTTTTATCATTAACATCCTATCATTACAGAATCCTGAGTAGTGAAGCAGCAGTAGCCGTGACAGTATTCCAATAGCACTTCTATTTATTAGATTATCTATCTATTTTGTCAAATCCTTCTAAGGCTGTGCAAGGGCTAAAAATGAACTCTCTACTGGTGACATTTTTCAAAGTTTTCCAATTTGTATATCATCAAGCTATCAAAGTGAAAAAGTTTTCTCAGGAAAACATATTTTTTTCTATCATCACTCTCTGAGATATGAGCGCCAAAAGCTTAAATTTTTGGGACAGAACATTTCAAATTCGGTAAGAGATAAATCCATAAGATTTAGAGGATGAATTCATTATGGTATTTTTGATTGAATAAAACAAGAACTTTCTGAAAATATAAATTTTGAGAAAGTTATTCAATTTACCAAAAATAGCTTTTAGTTGAGTTATTTTTGGTCATTTCTGGTTAATTGTATAACTTTCTCAAAAATTGATATTTCAAAAAAATGTTTGTTTTATTCAATCAACAATACCATGAAGAATTTATCCACTGAATCTCATGGATTTATCTCTCACTGAATTTGAAATGTTCTGTCCCAAAAATTTAAACTTTTGGGCACTCATATCTCAAAAGTAATGATTGGAAAAAAAATGTTTTCCTGAGAAAACTTTTTCATTTTCATAGCTTGATGATATGTAAACTTTACATATCAAAAAACTTTGAAAAATATCACCTGTTAAAAGTTTATTTTTAGCCTTGAAGTGTGAATCATTATCAAATAGCAGATTTCCTCATTTCATTTTAAATATAGGTGATTCGAAAATATATTGTTTCAGATTCTTTCTGTATGTGACAACAGGGTGTTCGTTCCTTCTATTAATTTTGTTTCATATTCATTGTCACCTGAGGAAACTCACGACTTGGAAGGTTTGAACTTGTAAAACGAAAACCTTCCTCACATCTTGACAAGCTCCAAGAACAGCGGAACTTTCCTGTATTCTTAACAATGTTGCTGATTTCTTTGAATGTGTAGGAAATAATGAGCTATTACTAGTTTGATGAGGATAATGTTATTGATTCGAGGAAATTTCAATATTTGCTTCATGATCTGTTGGTTCTAGCAACATAGAAAGTTGACATGTCGAGTTTTTTCTAAAGGAACAAAGCAGAATTATTGTTTTGAGATTATGATGCGGAAACTCAAATAAGAATTTCTCCCAATAGAGTTTCAAGAGAAATGGGTTGAGTAATTGCTCATTATTGTTCTCTACAGAAGTATATTTCAGGCAGCCTTAATACCTGTGAAATTGTGTTCTCCAATCCAGCGATTTTCCCGGTGAAATGATAACAATAATACAAAAATGAGAGAAAAAGTATTTTTCGCGAAGGCGAAATGCACGTTCTAATGCCTATCTCTTGAAAGGTTCAACATTCAGTTGAAGATTATGGCCAGGTTTTTATGTTTTTATTCCTGTGCTGTTGGGGTTTCAGTACATAATAAAGTTGTCTTGGGCAAAAACCCGGCGAGTAGAGAGTCCAAGTTAGTCTAGAAATAAGAAAGCTTTAGTGGAAGGGTTTGCGGAATGGCAAACAAAGCCGGTGTGGCGAACCCCGTTCTGGTTTCTAATTAAAAGTTGAACTTCTCTTTGAGGGATGCAAGAGGCTTATTACGATTCCAGGTGAAATGTCTCTATTATTATAGAATTAAATTTCACAAGGTGGCCATTTTAATCTCAGCGGCCCTGGCTTGGAAATCCACTCACAGCTTTCCCAGAACAGCACAGATTCTCTCATCGTCTGCACATCTTTTCGCTCTGTCTCTTTCTTCCAAACCCGTCTCTCCTTTTTTGTCTTTCTCTTGTTTCCTTTTTTGTCTGTTTGCTGACTCCTTTCTCTCATGTATCTTTTTGATTCATGTATCTCTTTCTCTCTTGTCTCCTTTCTCCTTTTCATTTTCTAATCTCACACCTCTTCCTCTTTCTCTGCTTTCTTCCATTCTCTCATGTTCTCTAGGTCTTTTCTATTGTCATTCAGGTGAAATTTTCATCGCTCTCCTTTCTTAAATACTTTTCCACTTTGCTTCCATTATTGTATTTAGTTCTCCAACTTTTTCCATCTCCTCTCATCTCAATATGTTGCGATTCTCTCTTCTCAATTGTTTCATATATTTATCGTTTTGCATACCTCCTTCTGACTTTCATTTTTGAACTCTCATTCCACCCTTTTTTTCTTACAATCACTCCCTCTCTTTTCTTTCTCTATATCTTTTCTCCACGTCCTTCCCTATCTTCATATGCATCTTTTAATATATCTCTCGTTTTTATCTTTCTATACCTTTCTGTTAATTCTCTTATCCGAATATTTGCGAAAGTCTTACTCATTCTTTCTCCTCCCCGATCATACTATATCTAGCCCACAAGGTTCATCCCTGTTCTAATTCCTCGTTTAACCCTTCAAATATAATATTTATAACATTTAATTTTCTACTTCTTCGGATATTTCGAACTTTTTGGTCTTTTTCTCTCTTCCTCTCTAAAAATCACTCCCTCTCTCTGTTTTCATCACTCCTCATATATGCCATTTCATCATAATATTGGACTCTCTCTCTCTTTCTATCCTCCTCTAACATTCTCAGGTATTTTCTCATTCTCTATTTCACTCTTCAGCCTTTCGTACTCTTTTCTCATTTTCCTCCATGCTTCCACTTCGTTCCAGCCCCGGGAATTAATCTACAAACAATACATGAACATTCTTCCATGTGATAAGGTGAGCTGTATGAATGATGAATGAACTTTTCTGGAAGGCTTGAGAATCTTGAGTCGGTTGTACAAAGACCAAAATTAAAAACTCTGAGTATCTGTTTTTAATTTCGCGCTCATGAATTCAATATCATTCAATTAATAGCCTACAGTTGTTGTTCAATTTGGGAAAGAAGCATGTGAAATTTCTGGAATTCATTAGGAATTTAATTTCATAGACTGTCAGTGGAGATTTATTTTGGATTCAGAGTTCACAGGAGTCGTAAAGCTTTTTTTAAAAATATGTAAAAGAAGCCGGACTGCTGTTTTTATATTATTGTTTTCCCAATAACTGTATTGGTATCCTAAATGCATCATGAATAATTTAGTATTATTTGAATTATTAATATCTATATGCTTAGCAAACTATCCCATTAGCTAGGAGACACTGAAATTAATTCATGAGCGCATCTCAGCATCTACATGCATGTAGAAGGAATTTTGATGTGTACTTGAGAAAATATATTGAGCATTTTAAAGAGCAATCGACAAAGATAATATCCTCGAATAATGCTGAAATCAACTCATAATCTTCCCGAATTCAGTGATAAATGTAGTAATAATTTCATTGGGGTGATGAATTCAAAGTTAAATAACATGACAATACTTGTTTTCTTTTGAAAAATCTCGATCTTAAATGTATTCTTAAATGTAAACGTAAATCTCACTTTAGTGAGAGAAGGAGATGGGTATAACGTTAAACTGCCTATAGTCATCTTGATTTCTTGTTTGTTTCTAATTGTGTAGACATATAAAGTATTTTTTTGAGTTTAAAGAGTCTTTGTTTAAATATCATTATTATTTTTTGTGATTTTTCTGGCTTCAAATTTATCAAGTTTTTTAATATTTTTCAATTTATTAATGCATTTTCAAGTGTAATAATAATTTGTTACATCTTTCTGATCAACCGAGATACAAATTTTTTAGTATAATGTATATTTGGACTGTAAATTCTTGTGGTCTTTATAAAAGTGTTTTCATAACCTCATTTGAACTATTTTTATCAAAATTAGGGAGAGGAACAGTTTTGGGTTTATCCTGTTGATTCTCTCCCAATCATTAATTTGATGTTGTGATTAAGGAATGTAATAAATGTAATGTAATGTATTTCTATCTTTTGATCCACTCCAATATCAAAATTGAAATCAATTCATAACCTTCCCAAATTCCATACCTGTAGCTATAATTCTATGGATGTGATGAATCCAAAGTTGAATACCATAACAATACTTGTTCTCTTCTGTAAAATCTCGATCTTGAACGTATTTCGATCTCTCGACTACAAATGATCAAATGCAATCAACACCCTTTTTTATTTGTTAATAATGGCATATAATGATCATATCATTAAGATAGATACGCATATTACAGTTTCCATTTTCAGTTCAACAATAAAAAGTATCCTATAATCCAGAACGGAATACAATGCACCAACAATTAACATTCTGCTCACGAGTTGTAATGAATTATCACACTTTTACGAATAACAAGTGAAATTACTTTGTAACACCTGCGAGGGTGCAAGGTCACAGCTTGCTGTTATTGCCTCTGAGACTCAACTTGTAAATGGAATTCTGCATTTCAATGGAACAGATCGATACTGTTCCAAGGAAGCTGATGAAATAGCTGAGAAAAGTTGGAGAAATTTTGTTGATAAGACAGAATTTACCAAAATAATTACTTATTCATAACATGTCAAATTGTATCAGTATTACAACCGCAACAATTTATTCGAATTTCTTCCTTTTGGGCTGGAATAATTTATTCAATGCAAGCAGGTAACCCGTGCTCCGCAACGGACTAATTTTGACGTGTCATAATATACTGCGAAAGCGTTGCTCCCTTATGACGAACAAGGAAAGTAAAGTACAGTAAAGTGAAGAGATCAATAAACGCTTAAAAACACTAATAAACACTATTGACCTACTGAAATCTTGAACCATCCTCGGTTAATTAATAATCTATAAGCAAAATTTCAAGTTAATTTCAAGTTAGTTAAACATGATGATGTGTCAAACATCATTTTTCTATCCCGTAAGCGTATAAGCCAGTTCTTTCCTTTATTATAGTATAGATTAACCGCAATTCGGACTGTTCTTTATTATTTTCAACTTATTCCATTATTGACATCTTATTCCATTATTTTCAACTTATTCCATTCTTGACATCTTATTCCATTATTTTCAACTTATTCCTTTATTGACATCTTATTCCATTATTTTCAACTTATTCCATTATTAACATCTTATTCCGTTTTTTCAACTTATTCCATTATTAACATCTTATTCCATTATTGTCATATTACTACAATCAACCGTGTGAAAATTTTCTCGCCGAAGTTCAATGAATTACAACCACTTAACTCGAAACCAGTTCCAATTCAGTTACCCAAACTTATTCATACGTTTGCAGCAATTTTCCTTTCATTGAGCGACGCATGTGCGTTGTAGCGTGAATGAGTCACTGCTCGGGCGACTCAGTGACCGCTTGAGTCACTGCTGCGGTCCGCGAATGCAACATTTGTCACTGACTCCGTATATATGGACCAACTACATCAAGATCCACTTCAAAACTGTCAGCATTGTTTGAACCAGCAACACTTATGCTACTCATAACGAACGCTGACAGACTGTAGCGATGGAAAGTTGGACATTGGTTTGCAAAGTTTGCCCCTCTTTACCGCCCCCTTAGGGGGTCTTCCCAACCCCCCTAGGAGGCGATTGAAGGGAGGGGGTAGTGGTCAGACACCACCAGTATCCAACGTACTGGAAACGATCCCACAAGGCAATTTCTGACGCACCTGTGTATTCCATCTCTCTCCAGCGGGCCGAGATCTGAAGCGCGGTCGACTCAATAAGAAACTTGCTCCTCCACCACGGTCCACGGCACTGTCAGATTGATGCACTACCAATTTATTGACAGAAAATTAAGGAATTGATACATGGTGTATGATCATAAGTTCTTAGCAAATTGATCAAATAACAGAGGTTTACAGTGATAAGAAATAGATCGACTCATATTAAACATTTTTAATTGCCTTCAATTGAAATTGTAGTTTCTCATTTTTCTTATACATAATTTCAAAGATCTAGCCTGTACTTAGTCTATAGTAAGGCTGTGGAAAGGCTGAAAATAAACTTTCTACTCGTGATATGTTTCAAAGATTTTCGATTATTTTGACGTGTCATATACTGCGGGAGCGTTGCTCCCTTAATGCAGTTTCATAATTATGACGAACAAGGAAAGTAAAGTACAGTGAATGGAAGTAATCAATAAACACTAAACAAACTGAAAACTTGACCTACTGGAATCTTGAGCCAACTATCATAGCCAAGCTATCAAAATAAAAATGTTTTCTCGGGAAACATTTTTTCCGATCATTACTTTTTGAGATATGAGCGCCTGAAGTTTAAATTTTTGGGACAGAACATTTCAAATTCGGTAAGAGATAAATCCATGAAATTTGAAGGATGAATTCTTCATGGTATTGTTGATTGAATAATGCAAAACAAATTTAAATATCAATTTTTGAGAAAGTTATTCAATTTACCAAAAATGACCAAAATTAACTCAACTAAAAGTTATTTTTGTTCATTTTTAGTAATTTGATAACTTTCTCAAATATTTATAGTTTCAGGGAATCTTCGTTTAATTCAATCAACAATACCCTGAAGAATTTATCCACTGAATCTCATGGATTTATCTCTCACCGAATTTTAATTGTTCTGTCCCAAAAATTTGAACTTGGCCGCTCATATCTCAAAAAGTAATGATCGGAAAAAAATGTTTTCCCGAGAAAACTTTTTCATTTTGATAGCTTGATGATATACAAATCAAAAAACTTTAATTTGAAAAATATCACCAGTAGAAAGTTTATTTTTAGCCTTTGCACAGCCTTAAATGCCTACTCATGCCCGGTGTATGATAATTTGAGTAGAGCTCTTCATTACTTCCATATATTGCACTGCTACCAGACTGCAGCTACACCAATTATTTTCTATATATTTTATATTTATTTTTTTATTTATACTTTTCACAAAGTAGCACTGATAGGGAGAGAAAAACTGAGGATACTCTTTGTACTATTTCTCTCTCAAATTTAGATTACATTTTAATTATTTATTGGAGATACACGAATTGTTGACAATGAGTAGTCCAATGTCTATTGATAATAAAATACTTGGATGAAAAATGAATAGAAGTTCGAATTGAGCTGGAGCTCGTACAGGATGTGAATCAAGTAATTGATAAAAGGTTGATAAACTGAAATCATAGAATACAACAATCTTGAAGTTAATCTCGTTTAAGTTTTCTCTGCTGAATTGTATGAAGTGGACACTCCTGTCACATTTCATTCGATGTGAAATGTAAGTCGCCTTCTTGAATTGTTTGAGCTCTGAAAGAGGTATGGAGTATCTCTATGGATCATTATCATTGGAGGTTGTTGATTGGCACACACGGTGAGTATGTAAATCAATGACGGAGAATGAGCAACAATTCTATCTTTTTACGACCAACCTAACCGAGTGGTCTGGAGCGTCGCATCTTCAGTCTGTTATCGTTTTACCTAAAAAAGGGTTTGGATACCACTAAGAGCATAGCTGTTTGTTTATCCCATCTCAGAGTACACGCACAATAAATCATCGATTACACCAAAGTTATTAACAAAACGTTGATAACTTAATCCTGATAGATTTTATTAGATTGAACATAACCTATCATGCACATGATGAACATATTGTGTGCTTGTCAAGTTCCATTCAATCTAATTGAATCTATGAGGATTAAGTTATTAACATTTTGCTAATAGCTTTGGTGTAAATGCAGGTTAAGAATCCTATTTGGGCATCACCAAGAAAATACTCCATTGAATATAAATATTTATTTATTTATACGTGGATACAATAACAAATCATATAAATATGATTGGGAAGGTACAACAGGCTGGCCCAAAAGTATTCCATTCCCAAATTTTATTACATGTCCAAAAAATAGGTTATGTTTCTTCTGTAAGAAGTTCAAGCTCAAATTTCGTCCAAAAATGAATATGAGATGCAAATTTTAAATTTAGAAAAATTGAAACACCAAATTATAGTTAAATATTACACTTAATTATCACTGCACAATGTATAATTAAGTTATTTTATGAATTTGAAGCCAAAAATACACACAAATTCTCACTAAGAACAGCTGTTTACCCGATGGGTAATATGTAAGGATCATAAATTGAACCCATTAACTAGCTTGAAAGTGAAGAAAATATGGTGAATTATGAATTGTGTAGAATATAATTTATTGCTTGGACTCTCACATAATGGCAACATAAAATATTTTGCAATAAGGAAGTCTCATCGGAGTAACAGTTCGATTGAAAAAATCTGGTGTGGTGCATTGATGGGCGGAGCTCCTGAAATTTTTACAGATATGGGACTTGTGGCAGTTGATAGAGCTTATCGATGACTATTTTAGGTATGAATTTGATCAAAATCGTTGGAGCCGTTTCCGAGAAAATCACGAAAAACCCTGTTTTTGACAACATTTTCGCCATTTTAGCCGCCATCTTGAATTGCATTTTATCGAAATTGTTCGTGTCGGATCCTTATAGTGAAAGGACCTTAAGTTCCAAATTCAAGTCATTCCGTTAATTGGGAGATGAGATATCATGTACCCAGACGCACATACACTCATACACACACATACACACACACACACACACACACAACACACACACACACACACACAACACACACACACACACACACACACACACACACACACACACACCACACACACACACACACACACAACACACACACACACACACACATACAGACCAATACCCAAAACCAGTTTTTGGACTCGGGGACCTTAAAACGTATAGAAATTTAGAAATTGGGGTACCTTAATTTTTTCGGAAAGCAATACTTTCCTACCTATGGTAATAGGACAAGGAAAGTAAAATATGATTATCGAAAGCATATTGCCGGTTGCACAAAAGTCGGTCAAATTTCAATCGTGATTAATTTAACGAAAACCAATCAGAGAGGCCTTCTTTTTAAACAAGCCTCCTCTGATTTGTTCTAGTGAAATTGATCATGATTAAAATTTAACCAGCTTTTGTGCAACCGGGCCGTAATCTTGCATCAAGTTTGGCAGATTATTTGAGATATTATCATGATTGGGAGATGCTTTCTCACGTACCTACTCAATAATCAACTATCAATATTCCTTTCAGATTGAGATTGAAGCATGTTCCATAGAGTGGTAACCCTTGAGTGGTTGTCTTGTTTGATAGAGCAACGACACTTGACAACATAGAGTACGCACAAACAGCAAGTGGTCCTCTCCAACTAATATCTGATCGTTTGTGCCTCATTGCACTCAGCTATTTGCATGCTACCACTCAGTCACTCAGACTAACACTCACTCAGATCCACTCACTGAGCATCACTCACTCACTCCTTCACTCACGAACTCATTCACTCATTCACTCACTCCCACACGCACTCACTCACTCAATGAATGCTCAAACAATTGAATGGCCCTTAACAAGAAGGGGCACAGCGTTATTGTAAAGACAGACAGAGCTCACTCTTATATAGAGGTAGTTCAAGAACATTGATAGTTCAATAATCACATTAAAAACAGATAGACACCTTCAACATGTATAGTTCATTGGATAGTTGATGCATATGCATAGTTAGTGAACAACTACAAAAGTTACATTATCAATCTACATTTGAAATTATTGTTTGTTTTATTCTGATTTGTAGTTTCAGATTGATGATTTGGTGTAGAAATTGAAATGGACATAACCCACATAATATTTGGACGATTTGAGACAAAATTAGGAAATAGAAGTTTTGTTAATAGCCTGTTTTTCCAAACTATTGTATTGTTTGCTCTATCCCATAAATTAACAAATATGAGTTTGGAGGATTGTAATTATGCATTTATTTATATTAATTTATCAACATCTATCCATTCATATGCATATACAATCCAGGTGAAACAAATTTAGAGATCTTTGACGAGATATAACTGCATAATTCAGATATTTTTTTCCTTTGACGTACTCCCCACCGAAGCAAATATATTTTACGGTTCCCTGGTCATTAAACTGCGGAAAAGATTAATCAAATCTATTATAATGGCGGAAAGAACTGCCTTATACACATACGAAATTCACGAATGGCGCATCATCACGTCTCAACTACTCAACTGAGTAACTTAAAATTTTGCATATAGATTCTTGATTCACCCAGGATGGTTATAGACGTATATTAAATTCTTCTATATTTCAGTAGGTTACGTTTTCAGTGTGACAAGTTTCAAATTAGACCCTTGTGAAGCACCCTAGTGGAGCAATACAGTATGAAATCAAAAGTAGTGCACAAACACCTTAAAGATGCATATACTCACATGCAGCGCTAGTATCGTACTTGGAATTCAAGGTCTATAAATACAGGTCATGACACAATCTCGTGATGCATTGCAAAATCGCCATTTTATGGGGTCCTAGTTCACCAATTTTCAAATTTATCAGCTGTTATCATTATGGATTAAAAAACATGATGTGTTATTTTGTAATATTGTTCAAGGGATATTGCTTGGCTTTGAATTGTAAAATAAATTGTTCCGACAGAATAATAATATTTAGATTCCAACTAGTAACGGAATTGTTGATTTTTAGATTTAATTGATCGGGAACTTGAAACTATTTTTGAAATTGGCCTCGCATATTTCTGTCTTGTCCCAATGCCTTTTGAATCATAATCCTCGAGTTATAAGAATAAGAACAATTTTAAAAAATGAATAATTGAAGCATTTATTATTAAAATTTCATTATTAAAAAATTAAAAACCTGAATTCACATATTATCTGAAGTAGAATATTGTTTTTAAAATGCATAATTTTGTTACGAGCAAATTGTATTAGATTAGATTTTCAAAAGTACCGCCTTAAAGACCCCATAAAATGGCCGCTCCATAAGGAACATGAGTGTCATGACCTGTATTTTTAGACCTTGTTGGAATTGAAATCGGCCATTGAGAGGGCAACCTATAAGATTATTACATACCAACGCCTTTGTAATCTATGATATCACAAACCTGTATATATAAAAGCGAAATGGCACTCACTCACTGACTGACTGACTGACTGATTGATTCACTCACTCACTCACTCACTCACTCGCAGAACTAAAAGTCTACCGGACCAAAAAAGTTCAAATTTGGTAGGTATGTTCAGTTGGCCCTTTAGAGGCGCACTAAGAAAACTTTTGGCGATATTTCAACTCTAAGGGTGGTTTTTAAAGGTTTAAAGTTCGTCATTTAGCATGTATATTCTTCTTATTCCAATATCTTAAAATTATAATTGAAATGTGCATACCATATGTTAATATAGAACTATTATCTAGAGAGAGTACCTCTTCGAAACAGCTGTTCTGGTAACTAAATTAAAAATTTTGTCAGGTTGGCATTAAGTTGAGGTCTACATGCAGGCGAGCGAAGCGAGCCCACTGATCTCATTTTTGGACGATCCGGTCAGGGGTCAAGGGGGCGGAGCCCCCTGGCTAGACGGATATGGCGAGCGAAGCGAGCCTAACGGCTAGTATGAATACCGTATATAATATATCATGCTAAAATACCCCAATGGCGGCCCTCAATTTCAAGTAAGAGCTATCATTGGGAAGTCATAGGCATTGTGGGTCTATATCTCTTAAAGGTCTTTTTAAGGTAGTGCATCAACAACTGATGTTCACAAAGCTCCAGTCCTCTCAATCATAACCGACTAATAAATTGGTTACGTTCTGGGATGAAATGCGGGTGCAAGGTAGTTCACCATCTCGCTCTATCATTTAATCCCGTAGACCAGTTAATGAAAGTACTGCACCAGTGACAGTAATAACAGTGCGCACTTGCACTCCTGTTTTGCAGTGGCTAATTACTCTGTGGAGCCCGCGGTCATTGTCCTGCAGTGCCGGGCTAGAAGCAGTCCGGTGACAGTGAATGCTAAAAGCAGTACAGTTTAATTGTTGGCATTAGCATACGCGCAATTCACTCGCTGTGCAGTTGTCGACATCAATTAGCCGATCATTATGTCGGAAACCATATCTGGTGACAGCTATCAAGATAATCGGGGGCTTACTTTGTGTGGAACATTTGGGTACAATTAGGGGGAGTGAGTATTTAGACGGAGGATTGTGAATATACAGTGGATTGGAGTTTTTGTGACCAAACTGTTTTTTGTTTTCTTCAGCTTCCTAGAGACTTTTATCAGAGTATAGAAATTGTCAAAAGTTTCATGAAATAGAGATGATAACTATGATAAGGATAAGTATCAGTTTATATGTATACAATATTTCACATGAAATCACATCATGTTATGAGCAAAAGTGATAAACATAAACTTATATTTAAACATATATTTAGTGATATAAATATAATATAGTGATCAAATTAACAAAATTATATTTCTCTGAATAGATACAGATCGTTAAAGACCATCATTTTGCATTTAGAGATAATCAAGGAGAAATTGAGTGTTATTTGTTAGTTTAACATCATCATCTGTTATCGGTTATCCCGTGTTTCAGATGGACACGTTAAGCCGTGGAAAGCAGTCGTTAGGTCATGTCAGAGGCCCTGAAATTGATCAGTTGCGACCTGAAAACTCTGACACCAGACCTGAGCCAGCCAGGTCACTCGATATTATTATTATCGGTTATCTGTTATGTATGTTATCTGTTATCATTTGCTATTGGGAATATTCAGTTGAAAGGCTTAGAAAGAGGATAAGGATAAAAGTGAAGTTTGATAACAATCCATAGTTCCATAGTTGCCAGACATTATAAATTATATTAATATTGCAGATGATATCATTATAATCATCTGATGGTTACAGCCCTTCAATTTAAAGGCATTATGATATGGGTTTCTTGTTGAAATTATTATTTCAACTTTTCATCATATCTCATATTTAAAGTTTTTTACTTTCCTTGCCCTATTACCATACCTAAGGAAAGTATTGCTTTCCGAAAAAAATTAACGTACCCCAATTTCTAAATTTCTATACGTTTCAAGGTCCCCTGAGTCCAAAAAATGGTTTTTGGGTATTGGTCTGTATGTGTGTGTGTGTGTGTGTGTGTGTATAGATGCGTACAGATATACGCGCCGTGAACATGAGCAATTCACTTTTAATCAGCTGATGCCAAGCTTTTTATATCTGTATCTTACCGTTTCTGTAAAAATACAGATATAATCAGCTGATTAAAAGTTAATTCGGACCCTGATTCGGACACTTTGAGATCGTTGATACTGGCTTACTATTAATCATACTAAGCAAGCATGATGTGCTACAGCATAGATTCCTTTCAATTTTGATGAAATTCCTTCCAATTTTAAATATTTAAGTAAACTCTGTACTTATTGATAATAAATCACGTTGATAGATGGAGGAACATTGTTTAAGCCTATCTTTTACCCTCAAATTCAAGGGATAACGTATAGTAGCCTATTAATTATTTTATATCTTATCCTAATCAGTCTTATAAATTGAGTCAGAAGTTAAGATTGCTCCCACTCGTAATGCCTACTAACTCGACAATAATCCAAGATACTCCACCAGTTAACTCTCTCTCATCTTCAACGAGATAAAGACCATTTCCAGTCTATTCGAGATGCTCAAATGAATGAAGTGGATGTCATTAATCCGCCCATGAACAGTCATAAAACGCAGATGGGAGGGAGTGACAGAAGACTTCACATCATCAATTTTATGACGCTCATAAACCTGGAAAACAGGCTGTCCTCGATGATCTCCCGGAAAACTATCACCGAGTTGAGGAAAACTCAGTCAACCGATTTTCCTACAACTGTGTTCTAACAGAGCAATTTGAATGAAGATGTTCGTAAACCAAATCCTGGTGAGAGGTGAGGAGGGGGAAGGAGGTGGATGAGGAATTTTCCGTCTTTCCAAGAGTTTTCCACACTCACACACACACGTGCGCGCGTCTGAGTTTTGCGTTTGCACGCATTTCAAGCAATTATCCACGCCTGTAAAATCGGAGAATCCTGTAACATTTAGGGAAAGCCTTGAGCAATATAGAAGGTACACACCATTTAACTGATTGCAAATGAAATTAAACTGTAATTCTCTCTTATTCCTTCCTCCTTCTTCTCTATTCTCCCATTTTTCATCTTCTCACCTTCATCTTTCTCTCTACACGATTTATCTTCTATTTTTCCTCCGTTCAACTATTCTATTCCTCTCCCATATCCTTACCAATTCACCTTCGTGCTCCCTTTTCAAATCTTTCAAATTTTCCTCTACTTTCCTCTTTCTTTCTCCCTCCCATCCTCGTTTCATTTTAGCATATTTTTCTTACCTCTCTCTCTTCTGCTCTGCCTTCTTATTTCCTTCTCTTCTAATATTTTTGCTTCATAAGCAACCCGCTACCTACTTCTTTATCTTTCTCTTTCGATATTTTTCTTTCTATAAATTCTTTTCAACCTTCTCCTCTTTCTTCTTCATCCATTCTATCATTATTCGTATCTTCTACTCATTTCTTACGTCACTCTTCTAATTCTTTCTTGAAATCCTATTTTACAACAGGATAAAAATGATTTTCCCAACTCTACTCATTATTTTCATCATCTTTATCTTGAACTCACTCATTATCTCTTACTCTAATCTTCTTCCTATTCACCTTTTTCCCAACTCATCTATTCCTTTCTCTCATGTTTCAGTCTTTCTTCTTCTTCCACTTTTCACACTCACTCATTATTATAATCTTTTCCTTCTCTTCTCTTCCTACTCACCTTTTTTCGTGTATATCTATTCCTTCCTCCCATACCTATTCCTTTCTCCATCCCTTCTTTTCAGTGCTTCTCCTTCTTCCACTTCATTCATTCCTTCATCTCACTATTTCAACTCTCTCTCTCTTCATCATTCCCTCGGTTTCTTAGTGGGGTCGTTGCCGAGTCTTAATACAGTGTAGTGTGGTGGGGCTTACACTGTACTATTTAGTACCGTACTTATTCCGGTTCCAGTAGTTTTTAGTACATTTTAATTGGAAATTTCCAGCAAGCACAATTAGCGCAGTATTTATTTCTCAGACAAAATGGTAGTGAACCGAAGTGAATTAAATCTATCTCTGAAGTGAACGCCGTTCCAACATAATTGCAGTTTGTTTTTATAAGTTGTGATTCAACAATTTCCTGGATGTGGGAAATGAACTATTGAACCAAATACAGTAATAGTTCAAACTGAATTTCTATTGAAACAGTCAGAATAATATTATACTCATAATATAATATGAGATTCTTAAGCGGAATAATAACTTGTAATATTTATTTCATCAAAAAGTGTAGAATTTGACATTTTTTTATTCGTATACTTCTTGTTCTATAAGTTTTTTATTTCTTATTTCATTATAGTACGGTGTGATGAATGATATTAATATCAATAATTATTATTAAAATACGATTTAGGCCAATCCAATTATAAATCTAACACATCGAACGTTATATATATCGCTAATATATAGTGTCAGTGTCACATAAACCTGGTAGTAGTCTTAGAAATCTACGACAATTATGTTAATGATTACCGCTAATAAACAACCATGATGACAATGATTATAGCTATATATTACCCTGATAAATACTATTAATATCGCTAATATATAGTGTCAGTGTCACATAAACCTGGTAGTAGTCTTAGAAATCTACGACAATTATGTTAATGATTACTGCTAATAAACAACCATGATGACAATGATTATAGCTATATATTACCCTGATAAATACTATAATATCGCTAATATATAGTGTCAGTGTCACATAAACTGGTAGTAGTCTTAGAAATCTACGACAATTATGTTAATGATTACCGCTAATAAACAACCATGATGACAATGATTATAGCTATATATTACCCTGATAAATACTATTAATATCGCTAATATATAGTGTCAGTGTCACATAAATCTGGTAGTAGTCTTAGAAATCTACGACAATTATGTTAATGATTACCGCTAATAACAACCATGATGACAATGATTATAGCTATATATTACCCTGATAAATACTATTAATATCGCTAATATATAGTGTCAGTGTCACATAAACCTGGTAGTAGTCTTAGAAATCTACGACAATTATGTTAATGATTACCGCTAATAAACAACCATGATGACAATGATTATAGCTATATATTACCCTGATAAATACTATTAATATCGCTAATATATAGTGTCAGTGTCACATAAACCTGGTAGTAGTCTTAGAAATCTACGACAATTATGTTAATGATTACCGCTAATAAACAACCATGATGACAATGATTATAGCTATGTATTACCCTAATAAATACTCTTGAATTTATACGAGATTAAGTTGGATTTCATGAGTAATTTCAATAAAATGGTCTATGTATCCATATCAAATCCACTATTTATTTAATAAATAATCTGAGAATATTATTGATTGGGACCTTATTTAGGAATTGGAGCCCACTTTCGAAATTTGAGTATTCTTTGATCATAGGGATCCGTGATAGGTGAATGATTATGCTACAATTAGCCCAGTCAATGAAGGTCCAAAAAAGCAGTTTCGATCCGAAAATTGAATAAAAGCTGGATTTCCCACCATCGATAGAACCCTCCTAGAGGGTCATTCTCCCAAAAGTCCCAAGAAATCCCCTTGGAGCTTTCCGCCCCAGCCCCCTAAAACATGAAAAATGCAGGTAAACACGAGAAATCTATTATCTCTGTAACCATTGATCGGAGACAGTTCTTTTATATGTCATTTGATTTGTTACATTATGGACTACAATATTAGTTATATCAATTTTTCCAATAAAACGAACAGTTTTCTTGATAAAATAATATATATGTAAAAATTTAGGGGGTTTGTGATTTGATTTTTTTGTTTTCTTCGATTAACTACGAAACAAGTAGTTTAAAAGGAAAATGAGCTAAATAATTAATGTAGCTACTGTCATTGCGAATCCATTGATGTATATTGTTATGTATTTGCGATTCGATTTGACGCAGTGAAAGGGGAAACAGTCAACGCGGAACAGCGCGGCTGACACTCTTGGCCATAGTAAACAGCAAACTGGAAATCAATTATCTCTGTAACCATTAATCGGAAAAAATCTATCGTATGTCATTCAATTCGCCACATTATGGACTAAAATATTAGTTGCATCCATTTCCTCAATAAATCAAACAGTTTCCTTGATAAAATAATATATATGTAAAAATTTAGGGATTTTTCGATTTGATTTTTGTTTCCTCCGATTAACTTCGAAGCAAATAATCTAAAGAAAATTAGACGAATAATTATTAATGTAGCCACATTCATTGCGAATCCATTGATGTATATTGTTATTTATTTGCGATTCGATATGATGCTGTGGAAGGGGAAACAGTCGACGCGGTACGGCGTGGCTGACTCTCTTCAACATAGTAAACAATAAAATACAGTAGTAGGCCTACTGCTTTCTAAGTTGCATCTTATTCACACTATGGCGCTCGAATCAATCAATTTTGTCTATTGTTTTGACATACGATGAAACTAATTTTTCACATTTTAATTCTCTAAATTCTCTAAAATAATTTTGTTCTTATTTATTGTGCTTAATCATGCATTCTATGACAGACAAAGATATGGTTTGCAACCGATAAAATAGTCATACTATTGCATAATATAATACATATTTAAAATATGTGTGTACGATCATAGTTCTATGCTAAAATTTATCATGAGTTATGAATGTCAAAAACTGAGATAAATCATAGATTACAATAGTGTTAACAGTGGCAATTTCCTGATAAATCATAGCGTGCAGAGTTTGCTGTTTTCTACAGTTAATATTCTCCAAGCCTGGTTGATAATATACCTTCAGTTGAGCCAAATATATATGACGGCTGAGGCATAAAAGAATTGATACATTGGGCTTGTTGAGTTGAAACTTTCTATGATTCTCTCTGTAAAGTAGCTTATCTTCCGTTCTTACTAGTTGAATCCACATTATTTTAGACAGTCCAATATGAAAATTCAGTAGATTCTAAATATGAAAGCCATGCAAACATACAAATTAAGGAAGAGTAAGCATGCATAAAAGGTAGGAAAATCATGAAAGTGTTTCACATTTAACCACAAAGTACCCTACCGTATAAGATTAATTGAAAGATGATTCATCATCTTCTATTATTTTGTTAACATATCGATTTTTCACCTCCACTCGCATCTTGTCATTCATTACACAAGGAAATTTATTTCGATTAGGGCACCAAAAGAATAGATCATTTTCTATTTGAAGCATTCAAATGAAATCTATTGAACATGATTTCTTATGATTTAGCATTCACAGATTAACTTCGAAGCAAATAATCTAAAGAAAATTAGACGAATAATTATTAATGTAGCCACATTCATTGCGAATCCATTGATGTATATTGTTATTTATTTGCGATTCGATATGATGCTGTGGAAGGGGAAACAGTCGACGCGGTACGGCGTGGCTGACTCTCTTCAACATAGTAAACAATAAAATACAGTAGTAGGCCTACTGCTTTCTAAGTTGCATCTTATTCACACTATGGCGCTCGAATCAATCAATTTTGTCTATTGTTTTGACATACGATGAAACTAATTTTTCACATTTTAATTCTCTAAATTCTCTAAAATAATTTTGTTCTTATTTATTGTGCTTAATCATGCATTCTATGACAGACAAAGATATGGTTTGCAACCGATAAAATAGTCATACTATTGCATAATATAATACATATTTAAAATATGTGTGTACGATCATAGTTCTATGCTAAAATTTATCATGAGTTATGAATGTCAAAAACTGAGATAAATCATAGATTACAATAGTGTTAACAGTGGCAATTTCCTGATAAATCATAGCGTGCAGAGTTTGCTGTTTTCTACAGTTAATATTCTCCAAGCCTGGTTGATAATATACCTTCAGTTGAGCCAAATATATATGACGGCTGAGGCATAAAAGAATTGATACATTGGGCTTGTTGAGTTGAAACTTTCTATGATTCTCTCTGTAAAGTAGCTTATCTTCCGTTCTTACTAGTTGAATCCACATTATTTTAGACAGTCCAATATGAAAATTCAGTAGATTCTAAATATGAAAGCCATGCAAACATACAAATTAAGGAAGAGTAAGCATGCATAAAAGGTAGGAAAATCATGAAAGTGTTTCACATTTAACCACAAAGTACCCTACCGTATAAGATTAATTGAAAGATGATTCATCATCTTCTATTATTTTTGTTAACATATCGATTTTTCACCTCCACTCGCATCTTGTCATTCATTACACAAGGAAATTTATTTCGATTAGGGCACCAAAAGAATAGATCATTTTCTATTTGAAGCATTCAAATGAAATCTATTGAACATGATTTCTTATGATTTAGCATTCACAGATTTAGTTGGGTGAAGCTATTTGAAAAATGTACCTGATTATCTATTTCATGGTTTTTTAACATTCTAGTTCATTGTGATCATTGAAGGGTTGAAGTGATGAGTTAGTTCAAGTGAATTCTAGTGGGTACACAAGTATATTGTGTTTATAATGGGCTCTTCTTTATTTTCTATCGATGTTTTGCTCCAGTAAAGAAAATGTAAAATGTTGGTTTTACATTTTATAAGCTTTATAAATAATATAAATTGACGGTAATATAAATCTGATAAGTCCAGTATTAAATTAATCGATGTTGATTTTCATTGTATCGCTTTGTTTGCAATTCATCACTATTCTCTTAAGCATTAGTTTTTTATGAATTTCATGATCTGAGAATTGAAATTCAAATGCTATTTGGACGACGTTCACATTCCACTGGTTTTTTTACAATAATTGTTACGTTGAAGAGTGAGGCAATTCAATCCATTTGGAAGTAAAAGGAAATCACAGTGCGATTTGAACAGTGGATAGTAACTTTGAAATTCAGTTGCTCAGTTAATTTCGGCTTGATACTATCATTTGTAATTATAGTTGATCAGAAATATTCATTGTATATAATGTTTATATTTCAGTTTGACTAATCTTCTATCACAGTCTCGCTTTCATTCATAAACATGATAATCTTAAATAAGTTGATTACCTTGAAGCTGTGGCTTATCTTACGTCGAACAATGTAAGAAACAAACTATTTTCATTAAATTACTATTATGATAATCATTGGAATTTCTGCCTGTGATTGAGAAAAAGTCATTTTATGAGCCTTGAAATTCGTACCTAGAAAAAGGTGCATTATTACTAGAAATTTTTTCATTTTTACTATTTATTATAGGTACCTGTACATTGATTTTTGTGATTATAGAGATCAACTATTTCATTCTGAATCAGGATAAGGATAAATAGGGAAATTGTGAGATGGGGATAACATCAATAGTTACATAGCATCAATTTGAAAGCTCTGATAATAATGATTTGAACGGAACTGCGATTCTGGCTTGGTATTGCCTCTTCAGGTTCAGTGAGAATAGAAAGCTTCAGAGTAATTCGTTCTCACTATATGTGATAATATTGGTAATATTTGGTAACATTTGTTAATATTTGAACCGAATGTGCAACAAATTAATCTACTTTCAGCTTGAAAATTTTAAACTTATCAGGAGTACACAGTATAATCATATAGTATCTCAGGCAGGCCCACCCTTTTATTTTTTTTTTGTTCACGTGATCTGATGATATTCGTTCCATTATCAAGTGTTTAAATTATAAAGAGTGATGAAACAAGATGAAACACAAGAAAAGCTATGAAAAGAAATTTTGAATCTTCATTTTTCACAAAATAAGGATAAGATGAAGGAGTCAGAGAGGAGATATTAATATATCATGAAACTTCGTTGAAAAACATCAATATCTGAAACTAGAGTTATAAAATTGTGTTACATCTGACTCGTATGGAGAAGGCACACTTCAAATTAATATATAAATTAATATAATAAATTCTGTGAGCAAACAACGAAATCCTGATTTTTATCACGAGCATGGTTAAATCAAGAAAATTGTAATATTTTTTAGAGTATTGAAAAGTGAAAATCTATATACAGCGCATGTCAAAACAATAGACAAAATTAATTGTTTCGAGCGCCATAGTGTAAATGAGATGCAATGTAGACAGCAGTATTATTCTGTTTACTATGGTGAAGGGAGTCAGCCGCGTCGGCTGTTTCCCCTTCCACAGCGTCAACTTGGATCGCAAATACATAACAATATACATCAATGGATTCGCAATGAATGTGGCTACAATAATTATCCGTCACATTGCTCTTTAAAATCACTTGCTACGAAGTTAATCGGAGAGAACAAAAAAATCAAATCGAAAACCCCTAAATTTTTACATTATATTATTTTATCAAGGAAACTGTTCGATTTATTGAGGGAATGAATCCGACTAATATTGTAGTCCTTAATCTTACGAATCGAATGCCATATCATAGATATTTTTCCGAATGATGGTTACATAGATAATTAATTTCCAGTTTGCTGTTCACTATGGCCAAGAGAGTCAGCCGCGCCGTTCCGCGTCGGCTGTTTCCCCTTCCACTGCGTCAACTCGAATCGCAAATACATAATAATATACATCAATGGATTTGCAATGAGAGTGGCTACATTAATTATTTGGCTCATTTTCCTTTTAAACTACTTGTTTCGTAGTTAATCGAAGAAAACAAAAAAATCAAATCGCAAACCCCCTAAATTTTTACATATATATTATTTTATCAAGAAAACTGTTCATTTTATTAGAAAAATGAATGGAACTAATATTGTAGTCAATAATGTAACGAATAGAATGGCATATAGGAGATCTGTTTCCGATCAATGGGTTAAGAGATAATTGATTTTCCGTGATGACCTGCATTTTTCAACTTTGAGGGGGTTTAGGGGGGAAAGCTCCAAGGGGATTTCTTGGGACTTTTGGGAGAATGACCCTCAGGGAGGGTTCTATCGATGGTAGAAGATTCAGCTTTTATTTAATTTTCGGATCGAAAAAACCTTATTGACTGGGCTAAATATTAGGCTCATATCATTAGTTTCACAACTTGATAAAACAGATTGAACTCTAAAAACCATGTTCAACGAATGCCAGATACTAGAATTCCAAAAGCTCTCATGAAATATAGACCCTATGGTAGAAGGGATATTGGCAGACCTCTAAAAAGACGGTAAGATAAACAAATATATCCAATGTACCTAGAATACATTCTAGGTACCTTATCTCCTATACCTATATCCTTTGTAACCGGAACAGGTGTTTACACCAAATCCTGGAAAGAATAAGAAGAAGAATATATGAAGAAGAATATATACTATTTATTTAATAAATAATCTGAGAATATTATTGATTGGGACCTTATTTAGGAATTGGAGCCCACTTTCGAAATTTGGGTATTCTTTGATCATAGGGATCCGTGATAGGTAAATGATTATGCTACAATATTAGGCTCATATCCACCAACTTGAAACAAACAGATTGAACTGTAAAAACCATGTTCAACGAATGCCAGATACTAGAATTCCAAAAGCTCTCATGAAATATAGACCCTATGGTAGTATTGGCAGACCTCTAAAAAGACGGTAAGATAAACAAATATATCCAATGTACCTAGAATACATTCTAGGTACCTTATCTCCTATACCTATAACCTTTGTAACCGGAACAGGTGTTTACGCCAAATCCTGGATAGAATAAGAAGAAGAATATATTTACCATCTCGGCTCAAACGGGAATAGATCATTCAAACCAGGAATATAAAGGTGCGTACAGATTTACGCACCGCGAACATGAGCAATTCACTTTTAATCAGCTGATGCCAAGCTTTTTATGTCTGTATCTTACCGTTTCTGTAAAAATACAGATATAGTCAGCTGATTAAAAGTGAATTGCTCATGTTCGCAGCGCGTATATCTGTACGCACCTTAAGGCATTCAAATGAAAGCAAACATACCCTTATGTAATCGTAGATTGGCGTTTAACGTGGATTATGAACTATCGCTCTAAAGCCGTGTCCACACATAACAAATTGTTCGACAAAATGTTTGTTGGAAAAGTTTGGGCAAATTCTATTATGTTTGACAAACAATGTTTGCCCGTGGACAGCATGGACGCGTCAACAAACAAAATATTTGTAAGTGGGAAGAGCATGTTTTATGTTTTACAGCTGTTTCACAGCTATCAACCCTGAAATTGATTGGAAAATAACAGTAATTATTTGTTTGACAAAATGATTGTCCTAACTTTTTTAAATTTTTGTCCCTGAGCTTTTCAACAAACTTGTTTGCCGAACATTTATGTCGAACATTTGTTCAGTGTGGACACGGCTTTGGTTATACAGAAACTTTTGAAGATTCTGGATCAGAATGATGCTAAGTTATAAGTGCAGATATTCCGGCAAAATATGAGCAGGAAAAGATTCTCCACCAAAACGATGATAATCATAAGATCAACTCACCCTTCATTACTCACTTATTACTATTATTAGGCCCAACACAAAAACTCCATTTGAGCCTTGAATAAGCATTCTATTAATGGTTAATTATGAGCAATCTCATCCCGTCTTACAAGAACTTTACTTTTTACGATAATCACTCGGCTACGCATAATGTGGAAGGGTGGAAATAGCGAACACCTCATTTCTATGCTAAGAGGGGAGATGTGGACTAGACTATGGCGCGGGGCCCTCCTTTATCATAAAACAAGGATAAAGAGAATGGAATGAGAGGTAGAGTTGAATAAGATGGAGATTTGATGAGGGTATCAAGAAGTCTGCAGGAATCTGAAGAAGAAGAAAATGAACGATGGTAACATTAGAACATATAGGAGATGCTATTGTCACAGATCGGGCAGTTTAAAAATAATTTTATTGTTAAGGAAGACGGGTTCTGAGCCTATTCATTGGTTCAGTTAATTTTTGTTCTTTTAAAATACTAACTGTAAAGTCGCGATTAAACCAGTGGATGCCAAAGGGGGAAGCCATTTCATAGGATAGAAGTAGATATTGAGAACACAATGGAGAAGGATTGGGAAATATTTGATGATTATTTTTGATACGTTTCAAAGAAGGACGATAAGTTTGATGACTAGTGTGCGGATTGTCCTTCATCATGAAAGGGGAATAAAGAAAATGAGGTAAAAAAGTTGGAAATTTGATGAGGATATCGGAAATCTTCAAGGAAGAGGATGAACATAAAAAGAAAATGAATAAGGAGAACAGAGGAGTACAGTGGAAGAAAGCACGTAACAAAACACGGGAATGAAATGTTGAGGGCTATAAGCCTGTTTTTCCATTCCCAATCATTTTATGGTTATGTGTTTCATCATTGTCGAATAAATAAAATGAAAGAATGGATAATTTCAAGGGTGAGAAAGGATAACGTAAGATGGAAAAAATTGAAAAGATATGCACGTAGAGGAGGATGATGAATCAAGAGAAAGTAGGGAGAAAAGATAACAAAGTGGAAGAAAAATTACGTTGATGGAAAAGAAGAGTCGGATTGAGATTATTGGAAACCTCAAGGTTAAAAGATAATTATGAAGTAGAAGGAGGATTATGTAATAATATCGAGGAAGGAAAAGATAAATATGATACTGAAAAGGATGGTGAGAAAGTAGGGTTGGATGGAAACATGATGATTACAGCAAGAGAAAGCAATAAGAGAAATAATGAATAAGGAGTTGAAATCGTGAGAATCTGAAAAATTGATGAAGATTGACTTTGCAAGGTTTAATGAAAAGATTTATAAAGTAATATAACAAGAAGAGCAGGATTATCGTATGGACAGTAAGAGAACATTTGAAGACATTGATAATTTAAGGAGAAAATAATTGATGAGCAGAAACCATCATACAAAACACTAAACCACAATCTGTACGAATGAAATCGCGAATATAATATAACTAGCAGTCTGGCTCGCTTCGCTCGCCATATCCTTCTGGATCTGCATATCCTTCTCGACCCCCGACTGGATCGTCCAAGAATAAGATCAGCAGGCTCGCTTCGCTTGCCTGCATTTCTCATTTGAGCATTTTCATCATATGTTAGGACGATCCAGTCGGGGGTCCAGACTAAACGTCTGGCTAAACGGATATGGCGAGCGAAGCGAGCCTGACGGCTAGTAATATAATATTCCAAGGAATAGCTCTGATTGAAGTAGCAGTGCCCAATCAATTTTTCCGCGATAAATGCATTTCAATCTCCAACTAGGTGCCAACCTAACAAAGTCAACTCAACTTAATGCCAACCTGACAAAATTATTAATTTAGTTACCAGTTAAAACAACTGTTTGGAAGAGGTACTCTCTCAAGATTATAGTTCTATATTAACATATGGTATGGACATTTCAATTATAATTAAGAGAATAAGAAGAATATACATGCTAAAAGACGAACTTTGAACCCTTAAAAATCACCCTTAGAGTTAAAATATCGCCAAAAGATCAATTCTTAGTGCGCCTCCAAAGGGCCAACAGAACATACCTACCAAATTTGAACGTGTTTGGTCCGGTAGATTTTTAGTTCTGCGAGTGAGTGAGTGAGTGAGTCAGTCAGTCAGTCAGTCAGTCAGTGAGTGAGTGCCATTTCGCTTTTATATATATAGATGAGAATGTATAACGAAAAGAGCAGGATTATCGTATGCACAGTGAGAGAACAGTGAACGGCATGGATAATTCAGAGAGAACAATGATAAACAGAGAATTGATAATTATACAAGATGCTGAAACACAAATTGTATAAATAGAATCGTGAATATACTGCAGCTGTCTGATAATCTGTGACGTAAAAAATTCAAATTGATTGACAAGGAATACCTCATACCTCATGGAGTGATGAATTGTGAAAGAGGGGTGAATGATGAAAAAAAAGGAGGAAGAAGAAGAAGAAGAAGAAGAAGAAGGAGAAGGAGAGAGAGAGGTGTTGATAAGAGATAGAGAAGAGGATATTGCGTTGGAAAAGGAGGTGAATTGAATGGGTAATGGACTACTGAAGCAGCCACTAAAAAGAGTGAGAAACGGTAATCTATTGACAGTTACCAGTGTTAGGTAATGGTTAGTGTGGTGGGAATGCCTCCCACCCCTCTCATCCTACTTCCACCCATTAAGGCATTATCTTCCACGAATTGGAAAAGAAGCGGAGTATTTTTTGAAAAGCTCCCCCGTCGTTACTTTGAGCAAGTTGTAAAAAAGAATTGTAGTCACCAAGTGACAAGTTTAACTTGAGAGAGAGATTATCGCCGGTCATGTCTTCTGCTTCTTTTACTTACGCGAAGTGTTGAAGGGGAGAAGGTGTTGATGATTGTGGAGGTGGGGAGTTGAAGGGGGATGAAGAATTGGAATAGAAATTTTGGGGGGAGGGATAAGGGGTGATGGTGTTGATGAGTGGGGAGGGAGGAGATGGAGGTGATGAGGAATTGGAATAGAAAAAGAAGTGGAGGAGAAATAGATTTTGAATTGGAAGAGAAAAATAGAAAACTAGGTCAGATGAAAGGGAGGAAAAAAGAAGGAGAATAGTAACAGTGGTGATGAAGGGTGAGCAGGAGGGGTTAGAGGAGGAGAATGAGGAGGAGTGGAAAGAAAAGTAGAAGGATGAGTAAGAAAAAGAAAAGGTCTTTCTTTTTCCTACCAACCGCTGTGACTGAATCAGCACTTTTTTCTCTCAATCATTGTCTTACAGACTCCTCTAAATCGTCTTCACTAGTTTTACACTTTTAATGGGAGTTTTTCGCTGCTTATTCTTATCCTTCTTCTTTTTGTTCTTCTTCTTCTTCTTCTTCTCATTCGTCTTCTTCATCGTGTTCTTGATATTTTCCTTCTTTCGAGTTTTCAGTCTTCACTATTATTATTTATGTATAATGAATTAAAAAAATATTTCATATGAAACTACAGGGTTGGGCAGGGAGGTATGGATGGTTTGAAATAACAGTTACACACAAATTTTTAAACGAAACTCAATAGTTATTGTATATCAAGAGTGAAAAGTACGACTTTTTCTCCCTGTGGGAAAAAGTTTGAAGCCCGAGGCGAAGCCGAGGGCAACAATTTCCCTGAGAGAGAAAAAGTATTTTTCGCTCGTGATGTACACAACATTTTTTTATAGAAACTGCAAATAAAATCATTTTAAAAACTTACGTATTGGTGAAAATGTTTCCTAACAACATAACCTAAAATCTAAAACCTAAAAACCGGTCGGCTGATTGGCACTGCCGATTGCGCTATCTATCGGCAAAAGTTGTAACAATTATATCAGCTGAGCGGCTACCAAAAATGGCTGACTCCAGATCACGCGTTTCAGATTTGAATTGCAGATCAAAAATATTTGTTGGCTGGTATTTGAATAGAATAAAATATTTTTAAAAATTGTTTAAATTTTTATCGTCTACAAATAAGAATATAATATCATACAAACATAATTTCATGAGTTGTTCAAATTTCTTGTTGTGGTATTGAATTCAGTTGACTCAATGACAGACACCTCTATTACGCTTTCTCATCTGAGCTTAGACCTTCTAACCTATTACAATGTGAGTTTTTGAATTAGAGATGCTTCCTATGTTATTTAAATGGAGTCACTTTTACTCCCTAGGGAGTTTTTCAGTTTTTTACTACCGAGAGCAAAAAAGTGACACTTTAGTATTATGTTTCAGGGAGTAAAGTAAGTACTTTAGACAGTAGCTGGAGGAAAAATTCATTTTTTTAGTGTGTACCTTGGATGTTTCCATTATAAAAATTGAAGAAGAAAAAATTGAAACATTGATTATGTACGAAAAATAACATATATGTTGAATGCTGTCCGTTTTTGTCTATACACTCTTGTAGACGTTGTGAGAAGTTGTCCATACTCCTGTGAAGCATTGCACGTGGCACCGCTCGAATTTATTGTGTTATTGTTTCACTCAGTGCTTCAAGGTTTCGTGGTTTGTTTATGTATGAATGTGCTTTTAGATAGCCCCATAAAACTAATTATTGGCCCTCACTATTTTTTTACAATCAATTGAATATAAATGTGATTTACTTATTCACTTCAAGATTTATAATAATATGTAGGAATGGAATGTATAGCAAACACTATAGTTGTCGTTTTTGTATTTTGTATTCATTAGGATCTCTTTTTTTTTGTTCACTACAGTGATGAAGTATCACTACTGTTAATCAGTATTGTTATATACATTTTTTTCCAAGTTAATTTATTTTCTTCTCTTATCAATTATTTAAAATTTGTTATTAATTTAATAAGTAGATATTGTTTGTTTTTTTTATATTGTTTGTAATATTTTTCCTTTATCATATTATTTGTATTTTTTGTCTTGTAATAGAGAGTCAAGTGTAAGAGAGGGCCGACTGCGCCCTAACTTCGCTCTCTACGAAAATAAAGGCAGTAATTCAATTCAATTCAATTTAATTTATGAGAAAACGGGCAAACCGTCACAGTCTATACGGATCGTTACCTACCGATACTGCGTGATTTTTTTTCTGTCACAATTGAAAAGACACCTCATTTTGTTTCGTGGAGATGTGGTGTAGCCTCCTCGGTCACCGGACCTGTCACCTTGTGGTTTTTTTTATGGGGCTACCTAAAAGCACGTGTATACATAAACAAACCACGAATCGAAGCACTGAGTGAAACAATAACACAAGAAATTTGAGCCGTATCACGTGCAATGCTTTAGAGGAGTATGGACAACTTCTCAAAACGTCTACAGGAGTGTATGAACAAAAACGGACAGGATTTAACAGATATGTTATCTTTGGAATATAATCAATGTTTAATTTTCTCCTCTTTAATTTCCATGATGGCAACATCCAAGATACTCAATAAAAAGATTAATTTTGGGTTTCGTTCAAAAATGAGTGTGTAACTGTTATTCAAAATCATCCATACCTTCCTGCTCAACCCTGTATAATCCACAGTTTCAATTTCAGAGACTGATATATTATAGGCAATGTTTCAGCTGCATTTCATTTGAATGTAAAAGGAAAATGATCATTGGAGTCAAACTCCTTCTAGAAGCAAGCTATGTTATTGTCCAATAGGGGATATCGAGCATTTAATTGCAAAAATCATATGAGAATCACACCGGATTGTACTTAAAATCACAGCAACCTATAAATAATTGACCTCTAGGAATAGAAATTCACAAATTTAACATGGAATTAACATGTTAGACACATTTCATGAAGAATTAACAAAGGCATCTATCTTCTTCGGAGACTGAGCCAAATTGTTGATACCTCAGTATTAATGAATGTGTGCTTTTCGCATATTCATAGCCATCTAATTCATGGCATTCAACTATGGGGAAATTCCTCATCCTCCCATGTCTTGTTCAAGCTTCAAAAAAAGGCCTTGAGAATAATATGTAAGAAGGCCCCTCTCACACCATGCAGAGATTTATTTGTGAGTATGGGACTGTTGACAGTGCCATAATTGTATATACTGACATGCCTAACATCAATAAAGAAAAATATTAGTGGATATGTGTTGAACAGTAATGTACATAGTTTATGAAACTAGGCATAGAAAAAATATTAGAGTCAATTATTGTCAGTATGCAGGATCGCAAAAGAATTGGCAATGCATGTCTATTAAACTTTTTAATGCTCTCCCTAATGAGATAAGAGAAATCGACTGTGAGAGTTTTGAAGAATTTGCTGGTTGAAAAATGTTTTATATAAGGTAGAAGAGTTTTTCGAAATTCGATTTTGAAAGTTATTTGTGTAAATGTTTGTTTTTGGACTTGAGGGTGCTAGGCAATTGAATTTAAAAATAAAATACATTGAAATAATATAAATAAAATGTGATATGTGTTTGTGTATGTATATGTATATGTATGTGTATATATTTATATGTATATGTATATTTATTTATATATAAAGTGATATTGGACTACTGTAAGCTTGAACTGACGTTGTTATGACATTTTTATGTTTTAGACAATAAATTATTTATTTATTTATTTATTTATTAATATAAAATAGACCAGCAATAATTGGGCGATATTTTGGACAACAATCTGGAAAACAACTATCCTACATATAAAAATTTGAACTTACAAAAAATATGTTCTCCACCAAATGAATACTAGCACTTAAGTCATCGCTAGCCATTGTGATAACTGCAATATTTCTGATACCATAATGTAATAATTTCTCTGAATGGATACATGGACAATTCCCTTATCAGTAGACAAGAAACCTGACAACATTGCATGAAAAGCTAGAAGCCAACTCAAGAAGCGATCTCTGCTTCCGTCTGATTTTTGACTTGACAACTGGTGCTGCTGCCTGGGAAACAAACCCTTTTGCCTTTGAAAGGAGGTTGACTGACTTCTTTTTCTTCACCTCTCCACTTTTCTTCTTAATTTTCTTTTCGTTCTTGTTCTTCTTGCTTTTTCATGGCTGCGACAAAACGCGAAAAGAGATGCAAGAGGCAAGAGATCCTATTAGAGACAAGACAGAAGCAATCTGAGAGGTGACTTTCACCGGAGCTGCATCTCTTCTTTTCAACAATAGGAAAATGGCCAGACGTCGACTACTTTATGAGACGTCAGCGCTACCCTCTTTATCTTGTCCATTTTCCGCGTCTCTTTATTCTCTTGGTTTCCATTTAGCTCTATCTTTTTCATCTCATTTTCTTCTTTTCCTTCTTCTTCTCCATCCTCATGAGAAATGAAAGAAACTTAAATAGGAACCTCAGAAGTAATTCTTAAGATCATAATAATTGCCTGGACATGCAAAACACAACTGGAGAATATATTTACATTTATCTACATTTCATAATACACAAATCATATACATGATCAGGAAAGAAAATAATAGAGAAAAGGATAGTCCCACTATCATTATAAGATCTATTCATGAATTTGATTAACCTTCTTATCCAATTCATTCATTTTTCGGCCCTACCATCTTTCAAGAAATAGTATATTTCGCACCTAGAGCAGAAAATGAGATTTTTCCGGCTCGAAATCGGTTTTCAAGTCAAAGGCCGTAGGCCGAGGATTAGAAAAGATTGAGAGCCGGAAAAACATTTTTGCCCGTGGTGCGAACGCTATTTTTCGCCACACACAAAAATAAATAATATATATTTATATGAGAATAGTTGTTTACTAAGCACTCCCGAAAGCAGAAGTGGAAGGTGATAGCTCTAGCAAATCTTTTTGGGTTTTCCCGTATGCTCCCATATCGTTGTAAATAAATAAATAAATAAATAAATCTGAGGAAATCTGAATATCAGGAGATTGTCCAAGTATTTTTATTCTTTATTCTGATTTGTATAAATAAACTAAAAGATGATGTTCAATTATGTGGGAGGTTGAGTTTAAACTTTTTTATTCTTTCAAATTAATGACAAATAATGTCAAAATAATGAACACAAATAATGAGAAGTTTTTTGTTTAGCTGTTTTTTGATCACCTTTCTTAGTTCCATGTTAGCGGCTGGAGAGGGTACTCCAGCTGTTCTGACGTCAGACGAGAGTCGTATGCAAACAATGTCTTTCAGATCTACGTAGGGACTGGAAAACAGCTGCTTTCTGTGCAGTGTGGCGAAAAACTTCTTTCTCGTCTTAAAAACCATATTATTGAGGTTGAACGAAAGATCCTTGTTTCTCGTGTGAAAATCATAATAAGAATTGTCGATTCATACTAATCACTATTCGAAATTCACTCCACTATCATTTCAACATTCATTCATGGACTTGCCGGATTATTTCTATTGAATCCATTTTTTCAGCCTCCACCACTCTCTTAGGATAAAAACTCTTAAAAACCATAATCACTCTAAGTAAAGCTGAGACAGTTCTTTGTGACAGTAAAATTAATCGAGTTTATTCCAATTAGTTACAATGACGATCTATTCCAGAATCAATCACAACATTCGCTACAATGATATCAATGATAATACTATCAAATTCGCTTCGATAAAAGAAATTCGAACAACTCTCCATTGGTAAATTCGAATGAATCTATGAATTAATTTAATGATTGCTCAATTCAAAACAATGATTAAAACATTCCAGAACATTATAACTATCACTGCATTCTTCTAATACATTTATCGAACGATGGATCCATTCTCTACCCCTTTCATTGTAAAAACCCATCATTGCTCTCAATAACTAACTTCTTCCATTTTATACTTTCCATGACCCATCACCCTCACTATCTTTTCCTCTTTTTAATACGATTCCTTTCCAGCAACGAAGAAAACTCACTTTTCCTGACTCTATCCAGACATTCGTCATTTCCATTGAATAGAACCCACTCACTGATAAGCACTCTTTTGAAAACATAGATCGTCATAACTTCAAAGGTAATAAAGATATTTTTAATGGTCGTCACCTTATCTGAGAAGTCACTTCTCTGGGTTTCAAAACAGTTTTTTTTATAATTTCATGAGGAATCACCACAATACTGTTTCCTAGTTTATTTTTTCTCCAAACCAGAACAAGAACGGAACGAGATGAAATCTTTCATTTTATTGCATTTTTTTTTTTTGCAGATACGTAAAGAATATAATATTTTCTCGAATATTTTTATTAGAGCTTTTGATAAGCAATGTAAAAATGAACAACGTGTAGAAGACATTCTTGATAGTGTTGAACTAAAGCTGAAATTAAGATTAGTTCCATCAAATTTTTAAGGTCCCCTGAGTCCAAAAAAGAGTGTGTGTGTGTGTGTGTGTGTGTGTGTGTGTGTGTGTGTGTGTGTGTGTGTGTGTGTGTGTGGTGTGTGTGTGTGTGTGTGTGTGTGTGTGTGTGTGTGTGTGTTGGAACAAGGTATAATACGGGGAGACAATCAAGTATACACAGCACATTAAGGGGAGGTGTGTACACTAAGGGGAGACCCCGTAGTGTCACTGCTCAATTTTAGTAAAAATCACTTCTACATGCTTAAAACCATGTAAAAACGTAATAAAAAAAAATCTCCCCATTTTGTTAGTACTCCACCTAATTGGGATACACTCCAGTTTCCAAAATTGCCACCACGTTGTGCTACGATCGCTAATACACACTTACACAAAACTCATTTACGGATTGAGCATACAATGCGGGGTACTTGCATATCCCTGCATATCTCCATTGTCTCCTTCACTGTTCGAAGTAACTGGTTTGCTATGGGGCTTGCCGTGAATTTATGAATCAGCAACTTATTTCCTTTTTCGTTCAGACTCATTGAGTCACAGCTTAGCGAATTCATAGTTTATTTTTCTGTTCATCCACTGGAACATGAGAGGGAGCGAGGAAACATGCTGCCAGAATGTATTGTGGTACTGATTTTTTAGTTATTTGGTACAAATAGTCTGAAAATGATTCTTCACAAAAAAATACCTCTGCTAACCTTACGTGTTAAAAATACCTGTTTTTTTCTCCATATAACTCAAAAACTTTCATAGTGAAAAAATCCAGAACTGTTTCCAAGTGAATAAAATCCTCTACAATTCAACGCCAAATTAGGTTCATCAATCAATGGTGACTTGGTAACACAATTTCCCGAGAATTTTCCGCATTGAATTTGGGCTATTGCTAGAATGATGCGAATGGGAGGCTTGTAAGATTCAAGAATAGCACGTCAGTAAGTTTATATTCTTGAACAGGCTTCACTGAGAATTCACTTACTGTTTTAGAGAAGCGGATGCCTCAAACTTGCTAACCTAACATTGTATCTCAAGATCAGGATAGCCTATGATAAAATGAAATTTGTCTCTTAGTTTCTCTCCATATTGACATTTTCTTCTGTGTCTGTCAATCCTTGCAAAAACTCTCTTGTAAACCTTGGATTGAATATTTTACTTGTGTACGGCATACTCACTTTTTGTGAAAAGACGTTCCGGAGAAAAGATTTAGTAATCATACCCTGCTCAAAAAAAAAAAAAAAGTAGTCACAACACCTTTTCCAATTTTATTTGAGAAAGTAAAAAGTTAATTTGAGAAAGTATCAATTGTATTTGAGAATAGTCACTTGTAATTGAGAGAATGTCAGATGTAGCCTAAATGAGAATACTCAATGTATTTAGGAAGTCATCACACATGTAATTGAGAGTAGTGAATTGTATTTGAGAAATCGTCAAATGTAAATCAGAAGATACATATCATGAGCAGACATTTGAAAATGAGAAAATTTTCCAATTGACATGTCGTGACTCTTCTGTAGCCTACAGTACAGGTTTGATTTGAGCAGGAAAGGATACTGTACTACGTACACAGTATTCCATAGGCTTTGTATGTGTGAAATTATTATTTTCAATTGTGAAATTGAGGAGCTGGGTAGAAAAACGACCCGAGGCCACTCGTGTCGTTTTTCCGCAACACGCTTCATTCTATCCGCCATAATTCTGAACAGATTGGTACATAAAATGTTGTTGTATCTTGAAAAATGATGAGTTGTGAAAATTTTTGTTTATGTGGCAAACCTAAATTATTCAGCTGACAAGCTGTGAGCCAGCAGCCAGTGAAATCCTTATTTTGTTTTCTTACAAAAGAAGAGCTGATTGATTGATTGATTGAGTACTTTGTAGATTACTTGTACTTATGTAGATTACAGTATATACTGGCTTATACACTCATATACAATAGCTTACAATACAGCAAAATTATAGATGAATTTACATAATATAGACTAAGAAAATAATTATTGAACTGTATATGATATGGAAAAAGCAATTTGGAATAACTATACAAGATTATATTGTAATGCATCTACATAAATTGGCGGAGCTTTGGACATATCAATGTCCATTCTTCGGAAAGAATATTAAAAATATCCTCCCAACTAACTCTCTACCAAATGAATGGTATAAGAAGATCATTAATACATCCAAGGGAACCAATTATCCTCTAGATGATGAAAATAATGAAGAAGACGCTCCTGAAGAAGAATCCGATGCTGAAAGCATTGGGTTTATGAATTTCCCGAAAATCAGAACAGTACCATGTAACATTCCAGAGTCTTGATATGGGAAGAAACGTGTTCAAGAAGAAAATATCATCTTCAATTGTTCACTTCTAAATGACATTTTTTAGATCTTTATTACCTACTTATTAATTATCCATATCATGAGCAATATATTATCATTATCACTACTCTTGATACGGGTTTTTCATCATTTTATTGAACCTCTGAACATGTAACAACCAGGGTTATGGAAAAACGACCTGAGACAACACACTTATATCAATTATATCAGTTAGCCTTGGATTACTGGCTAATTATGAATAATAGCATTGAAAATAGTATAAAAAGATCAATAAAGTTCAAATACTTGCAAGAATATTGCATTCTGATGAAATAATGAAGATGTGTACTAAATATTTCAAACTCAATTTACACAAAACTTGATTTTTTGACTCAGGTCGTTTTTCCACCCAACTCCTCAATTGTTTCCCCTGTACTGTTCACGAATGATTAATGAGAATCATTTCTATGTATTTATTGGCAACACGACTTTTGTCTCCAAACATTTGAACTTGATGAAGATCAAATTCTCTATGTTCACGGCGCAATTGAACTTTATCATCAATCAATTGAATCTCTTGATCAAGCAATTCGGTAACTCTCCAATGGATTTTGGGGCTCAAAAATATTTTTTTATTTAAAAACTAAACGTTTCATTTGAATATAAAATATATTATCATATATTTTTTATGAGTACAGTTATGGAAAATAAAAGTATTGGTTTTTAAAATCATTCCCCAATTACAACTGACAACTTTTCGATTTCAAATCGTATGTTCTCAATTAGGAGTTGATAGTGAGCTGTGAACGGAGCGGTCGCAGAATTGTTTTGCTCTCTTATCTCAAGTTCCGGACGGGTCGTGCTTATCGGTTCATTTAGTGCATTTTAACCTAAAACGTTCTTTCGTAATAAATTGAATTATCAATTTGATTTATTTGTGAAATTGTTTTCAAGTGAATCGAGATATTCAAAGTTTAATTAATAAAAACAGTATCCAACAATACTTTCCACCAGACGGTAGTGCTAAAAAGAGACCTAGAGCTAAAAGTTCTTTCGTAATAAATTGAATTATCAATTTGTTTTTTATTTGTGAAATTGTTCTCAAGTGAATCGAAATATTCGAAGCTGAATGAATAAGAACAGTATCTAACAATACTTTTCACCGGACGATAGTGCTAAGAAGAGTCCTCGTGCTAAAAGTTCGCCTGAGCTCGAAGAGATGGAACAGAAAAAGCGTGCTCCAGACCCAAGTGTTAAAGCTTCCGGTAATGTGAACTCAGACTTTATTGAATCACTATTTGACCGTTTTGAAAAGCGGTTTAGTAAGGCTATGGATGAAAAACTCGCGCTGCTAGCTACAAAGGTGGATTTAAATGGTCTAATTGAAAAAGTGAATAAACTCTCTGTCGAGAATTAACAGTTAAGAAATCAAATTGTTGCTCAAAAAATTCAGAATAATCTCATAATCAGGAAGATGGAAAATTTTGAAAATAGATCGAGAAGGAACAATATAATTTTTCGCGGGCTGAAATATGAATGTGCAACAGTGGATTACGTGAGAACTGTCAAAGACTTTTGTGTGAGTCATTTGAGCACATGCATTGGGCAAGAAAATAGATAACGGGCCAATCATTGCGCATTTTCCGGACGATCAGGACATCCATTTCATCACGAGAAACAGTAGGAAGCTGAAGGGTACACAGTTTGTGATTCATAAAGACTTTGCTTTCGACACAAGAAAACGACGATCAAAGCTTTTCCGGTGCTTGGCGAGTTGAAGAAACAAGTTCCGGGAGTGAGAGGAGAGTATCGGTTGAAGTGGATCGTTTAATCGTGAATAGTCGGGTTTTCACGCTGGATGAGGAGAATGGACTGGTCTCGGAGGGAGAGGATGGGCTGCAGAAGATCGGGAGCATGTTCGATGAGAGTGTGATGCGGGCCGTGAGCGGGAGCATGTGTGATGAGGAGGAGCGAGGCGGCGAGGACGAAGACCGCAACCGCTGAGATAACGCCGTCAGTCCGTGTGAGAAGGGACAGTTGAGTATAGTAGCGTACAATGTGGCTGGATTAAGTGGTAAGATTGTTCAAGTATATAATTTTATTTGTAATTATGATGTTTTTGTACTATTGGAGACGTTTGTTGAAAGAGGAAAGCAATTGTATTTTGAAAACTGTTTTCCAGATTACAATTTATACTGGGAATTCGCAGTTGGAGAATCAAACTGAGGTAGAGCAAAGGGAGGAAAGTTAATAGAAATTAGTAAAAGAATGGAAAGTTTTGTAAGGTAATCGATGCGCTTGAGAGGAAAGTTATTCACATGAATGCAGGACAACGGGATGAATATTATATAGTTCCAATTTACCTGAGTGGTGGAGGAGACATGGAATGGGAGAGAGAATTCAATACATTATGGGAGTTTATGATAGTGCAAGAGCAATAATATGATTTTAATTGGAGATTTTAACGGTAGAATAGGAAATGGACAGGACATGTCGGAATTAACAGATGTAATAGAATGGGAAATGCACTGAGTAATAAGCAAGAGTCAAAGGATGAGGTGATTAATATGAAAGGTAAGAAAATATTGGAGTTCTGTGAGGTTTTTATTTCATCATTATGAATAGAAGGATAAGTGGAGATAGGTGGGGAGACTTTACTTTTATAGGCAGAGGGGCTTCCGTAATAGATCTATGTTGCATGGCTGTCGAATTAGCGCAAATAGTTGGAAAATTTTCTATTGTGCCAGAATTTTTATCTGATCATTTCCCAATTGAAGCTACGCTAATCACGGTTGATACTCTAGAAAGAGAGAGCACAATTTTACCACTCTTACCGAAGTTGAAATGGAAGGAAGCGAGGAAGAATGAATATATATCTAAACTCACCAATGCTTGTAGAGAAATAAATGATCTTCCCGAGAGTAGTGAGGAGACTTATAAAGTATTAAATAATCTTGTATATAGAGCTGCAATTATGTGCCCCAACCTGATAGAAAGAGAGAAGGATGGAGAGAAAAGTGGTTCGACAAAGAGTGTGCGGTATGAGAAAGCGAGTGTTCAGCCTATTGAATGTGTTTAGAAAATCAAATTCGGAGCAGGTGAGAGAAAATTATATGAAGGTAGTAAAGGAATACAAACTGCTATGTAAGAGTAAAAGGCAAGCGTATTACAGCGATATAAAAGAACAATTCAGAAGAGTCAAGGATTCCAGTGATTTGTGGGCTCTGATAAAGAAATTCAAGTGTAGAGAGTTCAAGATTTCGGGAACTGTGAGTGCTGAGGATTGGGTTGAACACTTCAGACGAGTGTTTGGATCAGTTTGCGGGGTAGTACAATATTATGCGGCGAGGAATGTTGAAGATCAAACTCTTGACAAATACATAGATATGAATGAATTGGAAAGTGCCTTCAAGACAATGCGCAACAATAAGGCTCCAGGTGATAACAGAGTTCCTGCTGAGTTTTACAAGAATGCGTCAAAAAATTACAAAGAGATTATTTTGACTTTTTCCAATGCCATCGTCAGAGGTGGACAGATACCAACAGGGTTTCCACGTTCAATTATATTTCCATTGCATAAAAAAGGTGATACTAATGAAGTGAATAATTATAGAGCCATATCTTTTATAAATGCTCTCGCTAAAGTATTTTCATTTATTTTACTGAGAAGGTTGCAGTTGTGGGAGGACAGAGAAAAGATTATTAAAGAGAATCAGTGTGGCTTTCGGAGAGGTTATTCGGCTACTGATAATATTTTTGTTCTATTCAATATAGTAATGAAAACGTTGAATAGACCTACAAAGAAGTTGTACTGTTTCTTTTTGGGCTACGATAGTGTGGACAGAGAGGCTTTATTTTTTAAACTGAGTGAATTGGGAGTGTCGACTAAATTTATTGCGATGTTGAGGAGTCTATATAGAAATACGAAGTCTCCTGTATGGCATGGCGTGGAGGGTAACTTAACAGAATACTTTGAAACCAGAAATGGATTAAAACAGGGATGCGTATTCTCCCCGTTGCTATTCACACTATTTTTGAATGATTTGAGTGATGTTATTGGTGGAGGTATATTATGTTGGGCAGAGGCTGATAAATTCGCTGTTATATTCTGATGACGTGGTATTGTTGTCTGAGAATCCTCGACATCTGCAGTCAATGATAAATAAGTTAAAGGGATTTGCATAAGGTGGAATCTCACAGTGAACATGGCTAAATCCAAGATTGTAGTTTTCAGAAGAGGAGGACGATTGGGAGAAAGAGAGAAGTGGTACTATGGAAATGAAGTTATTGAAACAGTGAATGAGTACAGATACCTGCGAGTTGTTTTTTCATCAAGACTTGCCCTAACCGCACATTTTAAATGTAAGATAACAGCTGCCAGATTTGGGATTAATAGTGTATGGCGAAGACTCATTTTGAATGATGAAGCACCTCTATCAATGAAATGAGGAATTTTTGATTCGATAAGTAAAGCAGTTGTAACATATGCAGCACAGGTATTGGGATATGCGGAGAGAGAAGAACTAGAAAAATTTCTGAGGTTGTTTGTCAAGAAAATATTTGGACTACCGTGTAATACGCCAAATTATATAGTATACTTAGTGACAGGAAAGGAAATTTTGTGGTGTATACTTTGAGCGTTCATATAAAATATGTATTGAATTCTTTTGAGATACCTGGCGACCGATATCGAACATTGATCGCAAGGCATTGTTTAAGATAAAAGTGTGGTTGGTATTCTGAATGGAGACGGATATTAAGTGAGTTTGATATTGAATTGCCGATAACAGCGGACAACTGGCAAGCAGCAAATTTCAGGAGGGGGTGGGAAGCAACGTGGGAGAGGGTAATGGAGAAGATAAAAGCTAAAGTTAAAAGTAAGTGGCTAGAGAGAAGAGAGCGGTCACAGTTTCACAGAATCTACGCAGATGTAAAAATTGACGATGGAACGAGAAATTACATGAATGATGAGTCCAAACGGAATGTTACCTCGATGATTTTCAAGGGCCTCCTCTGGGCTATTATCGCTCAATCACGCACCGCAAAGAGAGGAGGGGATAGGTATCTGTTCTATGTGCAATAGCCGAGAAACGGAAGATGCTTATCATTTCATCGGTAAATGTTCAATTTTGGGTGAAATAAGAAAGAAATATCTGAGAGGGGCGATGCTAGAGAGAGAGACAGTAATTGAGTATCTGAATGGAAAATTTTGGACGAGTCTAGTAGGATATTGAGGGAGGCAGTGGAATACAGGCGAGAATTGATAAAGGAATTCAATTTTTAGGAGTTTATAATCGATAAGAGTCATTTCCTCTTTATTGTTATTGATATCTTGTTATGCATATTGTGAAATGTACATTTTAATGTTGAAGTGGAAAAGTCTTTTTAGAAAAAGACAAAAAAAATTCCAGCTTTGAAAGTTTCAAACTTCAAAAGGTTGAATCCAAATATGGAATCAGAAATCATCTCCCATTATCGCTCAATAAAATACGAGAAAAAGTAACCTTGTACAGTTAACATCACTGAATTATTTACGTTGTCGGGATTTCAATTTTGTCATACAACAATCTAATTCATTAGGTTGAAATCGTTGAATATTACCATGGATTTCCTGTTGAATCATTGACTCAAAATCTTTGCAACAATCAATAAAATCTATTACACAGTATAAATATGCAGTCAGTGAGTATAGAATGTAACATTCTATACTCACTGCTTACAGTAGGCTATAAACATTGTGCTGATCTGAACAGTGAGTATAGAATGTAATTACATTATATTACTCTAACAGCTAACTCGATCTGAATTGATCTATTGTAATAATGGACATAAAATGAAATAATGTCTTACTATTCCAAGTAAAACGAAACTAATGTTTGTGTTTGTATTAGAGCTGCTGAGTGGATACTGCATACTGAGAAATTCATAAATGATCCAGACCAGCCTGGCGACTTCGACGCTATCGACACCGGAATCTTCTTTTATTTCTATCAATGAATGAATCTGAATTAAAACCATGTATTGTATCAACTATCCTATTATCGTATTGCAATTCGTGAAGCCTGTTTAGTAAAAGCCAGTTACATACACATCGATTTTTTACCGTCCTTATAAAATTCTATTAGATCAAACAGATGATGTTTGACAAGTTGCACTTATTCGAATTCATAAGGATGGCAAAAAACAATCGTACAAAAATCAACGTGCATGTAACTGGCTTTCGAAGACCCATACGATATTGTATTCTATGATCAAATAGAATAGTAAATATCGAAATAAGTGTTGCAGCCAGAACTTGTGTTAAGAACCGGTTTTGTCCCCGCTTTGTAAGTTAAACTAAACACACAATTCCTCCTCGGAATGTGGGTTTGAAGTGTACACACCATTTCTCCCCGCTTTGTGCAGTGGAAGTGTACACACATTTCTCCTCGGTTTGTTCAGTGAAAGTGTACACACATTTCTCCCTTTTTGTAGGTTTAATGCGTAATTTTTTTTTCAAGTTAACAGAAAAAAAAAATTACAACTGTATTGAACACATATTAATATACTTTCTAAAACAAAAATTAAATCTCCAGCATGTGTGTAAATGTGTGTAAATCAGCCTCCCCGCAATGTATGTTCATTTCTCACCTCCCCGTTTATTACCTTGTTCCAGTATGTGTGTGTGTGTGTGTGTGTGTGTGTGTGTGTGTGTGTGTGTGTGTGTGTGTGTGTGTGTGTGTGGTGTGTGTGTGTGTGTGTATCTGTGTGTGTGTATGAGTGTATGTGCGTCTGTGTACACGATATCTTATCTCCTAATTAACGGAATGACTTGAAATTTGGAACTTGAGACTTAAAGTCCTTACGATATAAGTATCCGACACGAACAATTTCGATCTGATGCAATTCAAAATGGCGGCTAGAATGGCGAAAATGTTGTCAAAAACAGTCTTTTCGCGATTTTCTCGAAAACAGCTTCAACGATTTTGATTAAAATTATACCTGAAATAGTCATCAAAAGCTCTATCAACTGCCACAAGTCCCATATCTTTAAAAATTTCAGGAGCTCCGCCCCATCTATGATTTGATTTTAGATTCTTAATTATCAGGCTTCAGATACAATTCAAACAATAAATTTCAAGTGAAATAGATTGAGCATGAGAATCTCTACTATTAATGTTCAGTAACATTTCCACCTAAAATTAAAAATAAGCTCGAAATTCGAGAGAATGTGATTATCCAATTGCAAACTTGGGCAACTGTTGATTCTAGTAAATGATTCACTATGAAGAGATAGCAGACCTCGTGTGTCTCCAGCGTTATTGCCCTGTCACCAGCTGACTCGAGTCTTTGAATAGTAGACTTGAGATGCGCGGGTACACTAGCGTCAGGTGATCAATTTTCAAAACGGCAAGGAAAGTTGTGTGAATGCGCCCCACACCAGATTTTCATAATACACATTTACGTTAAATGTTCAATTATCCTTTGAATTGTCTGTATTTGAACGTTGGATAATTAATTCATATTAGTGATTGATTATTTCTCTCAGTTATTAAAGGATGATTATTCAAGAATTAAAAACTTTCACGATCATTCTTTAACTTTGGTTTAAGGGTCACGTGGAAATGGTGGAAGGGTCAAGTATGAGATACATAATAATAGCGTTACGATGTCGTAGTAGTAGTAGTAGTGGTAGTGTATTTTTCAAAACTATTAATAAAGTTTAAACAATACCAAGCTGTGTAATGTTCAAACAAAAAATTTGATCCTATTGAATGAAAGAAGTTTTTTATGGATGGAATCAGGTTTTTATGTTACCACGCGGAGCAATTTTCTAAACACGTGTCCCACATTAACTACGATTTGGAATTCTAGTATTCAATCGTGAAACTCAATTTGAAACAATGAAAATATCCCACAAATCTCATTCTATCCTCATTCAATCTAAGCCGTACTGACAATACATCACGAAAGTAACACCACTTCCGGCATCTTGCTTATGAGCTCATTCTTTATGGTTGAGGACATTTTTATGGCGGTTTTGGTGATTCCTAGAGAGAAAATAGAGTGGAAAAAGACAGTGGAGGAGGGGGAAGAGCGGAGGATTATGAAGCTAAAATAGATGGACACTTTCAATCATTTCAGTAATGCGGTCTGATCTTTGTTAGCAGAGAGTTGCTGATATTCTGCTCCATTAAAGAGAATGAAAAAGCTTGAAATGAAGACCACCCAAATATATCTAACAAGCTGAGTCCCATATACACAGATATATTGATGGTGGGAGTGTGTGACGGAGCCCAAAGAAAGGTAGAAAGCAGCTTTATCTCAGCCATTAGCTTCGATCACCTTTATATTGTTCTGCAGCGGCAATAACCAATATATTTATAGCGTAGAACTTTTCCAGCTCATGCCCCGCTAAAAGTGGACAGACATAACATTAGATTTAAGTGCATGGAAAAAGGCCATTCTTTTTTATGCACCGCGTTATATTAAAGGCAATGGCTTAAGCCTTGAAGGCTGGCTGGCTATGTTAATGGACATTCTCTAATAATATTTCGACATATTTTCACGTGCTGCTGTACCTACCTACCCCGTACCGCTGAGTGATTTTAACTCTGTTGAAATAAATGGTCGATGGAAAAGGCCACAAAATTCAACAGAATATCTCTAGATAGAGTATTTTGTGAACGTGACTTTACATATATCCATGATTTTGGAGTTCTTCAATTTTATGGAATATAGTATTTATTGGTGTTGAATATATTATATTTTGAGGATTTCCAATACTGTACCTTACTCATCATAATAAGAAGTTTCAATTTGTATTACACAGCTCATTTCTTATTGAATGCAATTTTCAATTTAAAAACTTCTATTTTGAAGAGAAGGATCGTACGTCCTATATTTACCAATGCCATTCATGTGAATTTCATTGGAGAATACGGTACACAGAATACAAGAGTGAATATAATGATGATTGTATTTGATTTCTCTTTGATTATGTTTGTGGCATATCTGTGTAGGATTCTATCATATTATGACTTATGTAAGAGTTCAATCGGAAGGTACTGTAAAGGTGCGTACAGATTTACGCGCCGCGAACTTGAGAAATTCACTTTTAATCAGCTGATGCCAAGCTTTTTATATCTGTATCTTACCGTTTCTGTAAAAATACAGATATAGTCAGCTGATTAAAAGTGAATTTCTCATGTTCGCGGCGCGTATATCTGTACGCACCTTTATATAAGTATATTGTTGAATGTGCTGTATGAATGAACGTACTAAACTGCTGTAAACTACTGCATTGGAATCAATCCTGGAAAGACCAGAGAGTATAGAATGTGATGTAATGAATGTAATGAATGTAAATTAATGTAGACTACATAAATACTCTCTGGTAAAGAATTACAATTCAACGATTCTAGAGACAAGAATCTGTTACCGCTGCCGTTCTGAGATTTTTGTTCCCAGTCTACTTCCAGCGTCTAAAATTCCTTACAAATACCTTGGCGAATACGAATAATGACGTCATTCCCTAGTCAATTCGGATTACGGAATTAATCTTTTGCACTTGGATTTCTTCTTTTCTGCCAAATCAGTATCGGATGACTGGAGAAAAGTTGATTTCTTCTCAGAACTTTTTGATCGCTTGTAATCGGAAGCTGTGAATTTTCGCCGCGTAAGCGTTTTATTTGGCAAGTCAGCGCGAGTTTCTTTGATCGTTATTGGATTTTGAAAGCGGAATATTTTGGCGCTCTCAAGCTATGGCGGCTATCTTCAAAGAAAACAGCAGCAGTGGCGATCATCTCAGAAAGCGTCTTCAAAGTGAAAGTCTATTCAGGCGAACTTATTCTCTGCTTCCTGAGCGATTTGATTTTTAATATTCGTTCACAAATTTTGCCTGATTTTTTAAATTCGTTCCCAAATTTAGCCTGGTTGAATTTTTTGCAGTACTCCAGAGAGTACAAGTTCCATCACATATTCCATTTCCAAGTCCAGTGATTTGATTGATTTGCAAATGTGATCATGGTCCCTGATGGCAGGAAGATTTGTGGGCCGCTAGGCAGATTTGTATTGCGAGCCTCCACAATTATGATGAATCTTTTTGAATCGATCCCGATTTTCTGCATTGATTAATTATATTTGATTAAATATACAACGCAATACGGAGTGGCCGTAGTCGAGTGGATTAGTTGCAGGCTTCATAATCCAGAGGCCCGGGTTCGAATCCGAACCCGGGCAAGATATTTTTCTCGGGCCTCTCCCGAGTTTCGGACACGTTTCCGTGGGTCCGGGCTCCGCCTATAGTGAGGTCCACGTTATAATGGCAGTGGATAAAGATAGAAGAATAGCGATGCCGATTCTCTGCATTAATTAATTATATTTCTTCACTGTCAAACTTCACTGTTTTCACTGTCTTCACTGTTTGGTAGAGAGTTAGTGGGAAGAATACTTCGAATATTCTTTCCAAAGAATGGACATTGATATGTCCAAAGCTCCACCATTTATGTAGATGCATAACAATATTATCTATTTTATCTATAGTTATTAAAAATTGTTTTTTCTTATTTTCACCTCTACTATCACGTATTGAATCATTTTACCATAATTATGAATCACCCTGTATAAGTATATTGTTGAATGTGCTGTATGAATAACGTACTAAACTGCTGTAAACTACTGCATTGGAATCAATCCTGTAGAGACCAGAGAGTATAGAATGTGATGTAATGAATGTAATTTAATGTAGACTGCATATACTCTCTGGTAAAGAATTACAATTCAACGATACTAGAGACAAGAATCTGTTACCGCTGCCGTTCTGAGATTTTTGTTCCCAGTCTACTTCCAGCGTCTAAATTCAAAATTTCTTACAAATACCTTGGCGAATACGAATAATGACGTCATTCCCTAGTCAATTCGGATTACGGAATTAATCTTTTGCACTTGGATTTCTTCTTTTCTGCCAAATCAGTATCGGATGACTGGAGAAAAGTTGATTTCTTTTCAGAACTTTTTGATCGCTTGTAATCGGAAGCTGTGAATTTTCGCCGCGTAAGCGTTTTATTTGGCAAGTCAGCGCGAGTTTCTTTGATCGTTATTGGATTTTGAAAGCGGAATATTTTGGCGCTCTCAAGCTATGGCGGCTATGTTCAAAGAAAACAGCAGCAGTGGCGATCATCTCAGAAAGCGTCTTCAAAGTGAAAGTCTATTCAGGCGAACTTATTCTCTGCTTCCTGAGCGATTTGATTTTTAATATTCGTTCACAAATTTAGCCTGGTTGAATTTTTTTGCAGTACTCCACATAGTACAAGTTCCATCACATATTCCATTTCCAAGTCCCGTGATTTGATTGATTTGCAGATGTGATCATGGTCCCTGATGGCAGGAAGATTTGTGGGCCGCTAGGCAGATTTGTATTGCGAGCCTCCACAATTATGATGAATCTTTTTGAATCGATCCCGATTCTCTGCATTGATTAATTATATTTGATTAAATATACAACGCAATACGGAGTGGCCGTAGTCGAGTGGATTAGTTGCAGGCTTCATAATCCAGAGGCCCGGGTTCGAATCCGAGCCCGGCAAGATTTTTTCTCGGGCCTCTCCCGAGTTTCGGACACGTTTCCGTGGGTCCCGGCTCCGCCTATAGTGAGGTCCACGTTATAATGGCAGTGGATAAAGATAGAAGAATAGCGATGCCGATTCTCTGCATTAATTAATTATATTTCTTCACTGTCAAACTTCACTGTTTTCACTGTCTTCACTGTTTGGTAGAGAGTTAGTGGGAAGAATACTTCGAATATTCTTTCCAAAGAATGGACATTGATATGTCCAAAGCTCCGCCAATTTATGTAGATGCATAACAATATTATCTATTTTATCTATAGTTATTAAAAATTGTTTTTTTCATATTATATACAGCTCAATAATTATTTTCTTAATTTATATTTTGTAAATTCATCCATAATTTTGCTGTATTTTAAGCTATTGTATAGAAGTGTATAAGCCAGTATATATTGTAATCTACATAAATAAAGTACTCAATCAAAAACATAATTGGCATCGTTGAGGACAAAGAAGAGGATAGTACCACCGGCTTTGTCGAATGATAGACAAGGATAGCAAAACCAAAGTTGATCAAATACTGTCATTATAACGTGGACCTCACTATAGAAAGCAGTCGTCGTTAGGTCATGTCAGAGGTCCTGAAATTGATCATCTGCAACCTGAAAATTCTGACACTAGACCTGAGCCAGCCAGGTCACTCGATAAAAATATATATATTATCAGACTCAGTTTATTTATGTTGACATTTTTGCTCAGAATAGCATTTAAATTCATGAAATCAATCCTAATGAACATTTCAATTTCCATTATAAAATCTGATGTTAGAATAGTAATACTATGTCATATTATATCTATTTGATCAATTTTTATTAGAAAAGAATTACATCTCACATTTCATATCAAATACCGTATAGTCAAATTGCGATTCCGAACAAAAATGTAGAAGCTGCTTCATCCATGAAATCAAGTCTTTGACATAACAATAATGGATTCCATTCTTAGGTACCTAGTTCAATCCAGTTAGTTTCTCAATATTATCTCAATCTTCAATGTTCTCAATTATTATTTATCTTTATCAAACAATTTTGAAGTTATCTAGAATTGATTATAATTGATCTTCCTTTGAAAAATGTTGCAGTTGTTTTAAGTTATCTAGAACCTTCAAAGTTATTTGAAAGTCTATTATGCGTTTATAGTATTGGCAGTTTGGCACACTCCCATTTTATGCACAGCAAATTCGGTCATATAATATGGAAGAAATGAATTCAAGTCATGTCGGTAACCACTTTTTACTGGATATGTGACACCCTGGCAAAGCTAAGGAAGTGACAATGCTTTTCGAGCGGTTTTCAGTATTCTCAATGTGTTGTGACCTTCCACCAGTGTTGGCACTTTATTTGAATACAGTTGGCACCCATATTGGTTGAGGGTGGTGAGGCTGGTGTACTTTTAGCAAAGCAACTGAGTTCTTCTTCTTCTTCTTCTTCTTCTTCTTCTTCTTCTTCTTCTCTTCTTCTTCTTTTTTTACTTCTTTATCTTCTTTACCTTTTTTTTCTTCCTGGTGGCACACTCGGAAACGCAAAAGATTCTCTCCAAGTCACTCTTGTAACATTTTAGCAGTGGACAGGCCCCACAGTGAGGGTGCCTTCCCCCCCCCCCACCCTCGTTCCACCACCACTGCAACCACCCTCTAATGGATTTATGTTGTGGCTGCTCTTTTCCTGCAGGGGAAACCTCTAGCACTGTCAACTATTGCTCTCTCTCCAACTCCTATTTTTCTTCTAGTTCTTATTTTCATGTATTTTCTTCATAATTTTCCCTCCAACTCCATTATTTTTCCGGTTAGTTCCCCTATTTATCTCAATCTTATTCTTTTATTCCTGTTTGATGTCTTGGTTATAAGTTTCATCGGAAAAAATTCTATTCTTTCTGTACTAGCTTCTAATAATTGTATTTTTCTAATCCTACTTCTTTCTGTTCCTTCACATTCCATACATATTTACTTCTTCTAAATACTGTCTTGCTTCCAATTCTCTTCTTCATTCAATTCTCTCCTTCGTCTTCTCACTTCTTTATTCTCCCCACTTTTCCATTTTCTTGTAATTCCTTTTTTTCTATTTCTGTTAACTTAAACCACCATTCCTCTAACTATGCTCGTTTCCACATTCAAACTTTAATTTTATTTGCTTTTTTGTGAATTCTTTTTATTCTATATAGTTCTCTTTCTCTATGCCTTTATATGAATGTAACCTCTGCTATTCATATCATGTTTTCCAATATGTTCTACTTTTTGTTTTGTTACTCTTCCCAATTCCTGTTACATAAATTTTTTTTTTTTTTTGTTTAACGTTCTGTATTCTCCAGCTTCCTATTCTTAAATCAAATTCTCGCTTCCATTAGTCTTTCCTTAAACATTTCTATTCCATTCTTGCTTCTTCAAATCTATCTTTACCCAATTTCCTCCCAATTTTCTTCATTCAATACATGTCATTTTCACTTTTCTCATACATTCTAATTCCTTCACACTTCAGTTCTCTTCCTCCATACATTCACTCTCACCTCTTCTCATTATTCTTCATCCTACTCCTCTTCATTATATTCATCCTCCTTTTACTTTTCTCTGTTTTTCTTTTCTCTTTTCCACTTCTCTCCTCTCATCTTTCTCGTCCCCCCTTCTCCTCTTGCTTTTTTCTCTACCTTTTCTTCTCTTGGAACCCTTCTTTTTCCCTCCCTTCTTTCTGCCTCCTCATTTCCCTATCTTCTCCCGTTCTTCCTCTTTCCCTACCTCTCTATCTTCCTCTCTTCCTTCTATTTATTTTCTTCTCCTCTTTCTCTTCCTTTCCTCTTCTCCTCTTTCTCTCCCTTTCCTCTTCTCCTCTCTCTCTTCCTTCCCTCTTCTCCTCTTTCTCTCCCTTTCCTCTTCTCCTTTTTCTCTTCCTTCCCTCTTCTCCTCTTTCTCTCCCTTTCCTCTTCTCCTCTTTCTCCCCCTTTCCTCTTCTCCTCTTTCTCTTCCTTCCCTCTTCGTACCTTCTTTATTCTGATATTCTCCCGCTTCCCCCCCCTTGTCATCTCCCTCCTCAACCCCAACCCTATTCCCCGTCCACTTTGTCACTTCACAACAAAATACACTCACAGCACACAGCAGCAGCAGCAGCACACGTGTACGTTTTACAGCACTCACCTCGCTGCAAAAAGAGGGCTTTCGAAAAGCAGTGCAAAATGTATTTCCAGAATATGAAGTCGGAGAGATGTACGTGTGAGAGACTCCACTGCACTCTGAAAGAGCTCAGTGGCTACATTTCCGAAAAATTAAGCGGTTAATGTCACTCAGAATGAAGCCCTACTCGGCCTGTGAAGTTGGGCTTTTTTGAGAGGGAAAAAGTTGCTACGCGTTTTGCAACTTATTATTGAATGATGAGTTGTATGCATAGAGGTTTCACTTTCTCAGAACTGCTGTATTGTTCAAGAGATGGGACTGCTTAGCCTATTCTTTTCAGAGTCAATTCGGCAGATGACTATATACAGTAGTCATATTTAAAAAATCTGGTGTAGCGCACTCACACAACTTTCCTTGCCGTTATCACCTGACGCTAGTGTCCACGCGCATCTCAAGTCTACTTATAAAAAAAGATCTGAGCCAGCTGGTGACAGGACAATAACGCTGGAGGCATACGAGGTCTGCTATCTCTTCATAGTGAATGATTCAAAAGAATCAACAGTTGCCAACAGTTTGCAATTGGATAATCAGATTTTCTCGAATTTCGAGCTTATTTTCAATTTCAGGTGAAAATGTTATTGAACATTATTTGTAAAGATTCTCATGCTCAATCTTTCCCACTCAAAATTTTTTGTTCAAATTGTATCTGAAGCCTGATAATTGGAAATCTAAAATCAAACTTTGCATAGACGGGGTGGAGCTCCTGAAATTTTTACAGATATGGGACTTGTGGAAGTTGATAGAGCTTTTTGATGACTATTTCAGGTATAACTTTAATCAAAATCGTTGGAGCCGTTTCCAAGAAAACCGCGAAAAACCCTGTTTTTGACAACATTTTCGCCATTTTAGCCGCCATCTTGAATTGCATTTGATCGAAATTGTTCGTGTCGGATCCTTATATTGTAAGGACCTTAAGTTCCGAATTTCAAGTCATTCCGTTAATTGGGAGATGAGATATCGTGTACACACACACACACACCCACAGACCAATACCCGAAAACCACTTTTTTGGACTCAGGGGACCTTGATACGTATAGAAATTTAGAAATTGGGGTACCTTAATTTTTTTCGGAAAGCAATACTTTCCTTACCTATGGTAGTAGGGCAAGGAAAGTAAAAATACTTTTCATTTCTAATACTGAAATCAAATCTTATTAAATGACTTTATTCACTTTATTGTACGGTTTCACAAACAATAACAGAATAGAAAATGAGTGCGCTTCTCATCAAGCTAGACTGCGTCGAGGAATGGTTCGTTTTATACGGTATATACAATGCTTTGATTCATAAAATACAGTACCTACGGTATAAAAGTTATGAACAGAAAAAAAAAATTGCTTCTACAATACAATTATAGATTTACTCACGTTTTACAGATTATACTTTTTTATAACTCAGAATTTAGCAGTGAGCGTATGAAGAACGAAAGGTACAAGCTGTTATAAACACTATTCTCCAACAGGAAACATGGGTTTTGCCAACCGGATTGCTCAAGAAGAACAGAAAAACACTAGAAAAATACAATTTTTGAGTTTCAACTGCTCAAGTAGTCGCTTGGGAATATTATAATGTGTTCTAAGTAGATCAGTATTGAATGACATTGTTGAGAAAAAATTTCAGAAATATTATTAATAGTATGAGAAGCTATCAAAACTATTATACTTTTAAAAACTTGTGGTCTAATTTGAAAGTTTCTTAAATTCAACTATCATTGAATTTATCGAAACTATCGAGAATATTATGTGATCTAAATACATCAGTATTGAATGACATTGTTAAGGGAAAATTTCAGAAATATCAGTATTAGAAGTTTTCAAAACATTTTATCACACTTTTAAAAACTTGTAGTCCAATTTGAAAGTTTCTTTAATTCAACTATCGTTTGGCATTATGTTTTGACTGGAAGTCATCAATCCTCAGTCCTCAATGATTCATAACTACTTGGCTGCCTTACAAAATATTTTCTGTATTAATCTCATTCATTGATATGAACATAAGTTTTTTGTTATGATGTTGGGTGACATGAACAGTTTTGGATTTCATAATTTCTTGAAATGAAACTTGAATCTCCTGAGTCGAGTTCCCTATATAATTTAATGATTCATAAACGTCTTACAAAATCTTTTTCCTTGAAAAAAATGGTACCAGAATTATTTGTAAAATTCAATGCTGTTGTAAAAGATGTCGATTTTTTTAATAATATAGAGTAGTGTCGGCAATATTTGGATAAACAATGCAAACTTTCAATGGTTATATTGCTCGACATTTTTTGTCAAAGTTCAACTTTTAAAAGTGCGAATAGTGAATTAATTTATGAGTTATGACTGCTTTAAAATAACTACTGATTATGAGGGTACAAAGTAAAAATAACATTTTTCTAACGAATCTCCGTTTATTATAGCTAGTAGGATGGAGGGATCATAATCTCTCGGTACACTGTGATCACAATGAACTTTACTCCTAGATCAGAATCGAACAATCACATTGAACACTCAAAATCACCATTCATCCATGAAATGTAATCTTCAATCGGACTCACATGCCCATTACATTCTAAACTACACATGAAAGGCTAAAGCTGCACGTGTAGGGTGAAGGGAGGGAGTCAAAGGTCGTGATAAGGGTCAATCACAAACGTAGACCACAAAAATCCAAGCCCTAATTGGCTGTGACAGTAGCCTCCCTTCAACTAAGCTCGCCAAAAGCTTTCCCTGCTGAATCTTCCACCCCATGGTCAAAACTAGATGTAGCCTAGACGTTGATTTGGCAAAACAGTTAGATCAACGGTTTTTGTTCACCATTATTTAACTGTTTAACTATCCTTTCGATGAACTGTTATCTTTGTATAGCATATATAGATATAATTCTGTTTCGAAACTAGTTTATTGCACGTATTGTTAGTGACAATCGATGGATATCGTGATCGTAGTAAATAATGTTTCAAAGATACAGGGAAAGGTGAGTTAGAATAATTTATTATTACATCTACATCACATCACAATGCGTTAGAAAGTTACAATAATTATCAACATTATGAGCTATAATTTCCATTCAATAAACAATGGGATGATTTGAATAATATGAATAGTCGAATTAAGTTATGAAAATATGAAATTGAATTGATAACAAATTAGAAGAATGAGTGAATTATTTACGGTAGTTGAAATAGTGCACTATCGAATTGTCCAAGATAAGAATAATTGATAAGATAGATAAGAATTGTCCAAGATAAGACAGGACTGGATTTTCCAATACTCCAACAACCCAAGCATGTCAAGATCTTTCCGAGTCCCATACACAATGATAGACAGCCCATGCAGCTATGTAATATTTATATGATGGGATTTGGATTGAAATTCATATGAGATGTATTACTCATATTAGATTATAATAAATGTGTTGAATACATTCCTCAGGGCAATAGCATGAAATTGTTGTAAGAGTGGCTGAATTAATAGTACACACCTCCAAAACCAAGGAGCTTTCTGATTGGTCGATTGATCAGTCGCAATTTTACCTACACGGCTCACTTACTGCCAATAAGAAGCAAGCAGCTTGAGAACGTCACATGCAAGCAAGTCATCGTCCAATGAGACAGCTCGTTGAATTTGGTGTGTGGTTTACCTTAGTTAAGGGAGTAACTTTTTGCTTTCTTGAGTTAGTACTGTTTTCCTACACTAGAATCTGTCTCAAATTCATGAAGTGAGCCCACCAGTACCAGTACAAATCATTATAATTTAAAAAAAACACAATAATTATCATGAAACTATTATGAAGTTGAATCGAGAAATAATTGTGCTCGAGTGATTGACATAATGGGGCTGATAAAGCTCATTCAATAGATACTATTGAAAAAGTAACTCTAACCATAGTGAGGTTCACGTTATAATTATATTGCTATCCTTGTCTATCATTCAACAATAAAGCGGAAACCTCTATCTCTTCTCGCTTTGCTCTGTTGCCAGATCGTCTATTAACAATTTAAAATTATTAATTAATTAACAAAATATTTCATCTTAATTATGAAATTATTGAGAAATAGAATTCCCCGCTTAATAAAATATAATTGATTATTTTAAACGAGAATGAGCAGTTAATATTACATTAATAAACCTTCATCAGCTACCGTCCATAGAAGGCATTGACAAGGCAGAGAATCGACAACGCTGTTCTCATATCTTTCTCCACTGCCTTTATAGCGTGGACCTCACTATAGAGTCGTGGCAAAAAAAGTTGAACCCAAGGTTGCAAATTCCTAAATCCGGCCTTGAGCGATACCTTTGTCAATCCTCAATTTTGTTTTTCGACTTCGTTGTAGCTATTCTAGGCGATAGACATGTGAATAGAAATGTACATTGTGTCAACTATTCAAAGAATACATCTAATCTCACTAATATAATTGAAAAACATACTCTTTCTTTGTAAAAAAATTCAATCAAACAAAGTACAGTTAATTAATTACATCACATCTATTTCTCTATCAAGATGGGAAATATTTCTTGAAGGTCATTTCACACCAAACTAGGCTTACAATACTCACTAACAGGGCCAAGCCACACGAAGCGTTTTTCAGACCAGGCGGCAGCTCTCAGATGAGTTGATTCCCGAACGACAACCAAATCAGCCAATGGAAGAGCTTCCTGCCCTGCCGACTCGCCTGAGAAACGCTTCGTGTGGCTTGGCCTCAAGACTTGGCTTGGAGGAGAAGACAAGAACAACACAACGACGCATTACAATGCTCGTTGAATAAACATGTTGAAGTTTCGACTAGTTTCTCAACTAGTTAACATTTATCAAAACAGTTTTGTAATATGATGATTGCTTGAGCCACCAACTAGTCGAAACTACTGTAGGCATAATTGGCACGACATCAGATGTCATTCGACATGTCGATAAAATTATACATCACGCTTGAAAGCAATGATTTGCTACAAAGGGAATAAATCAACTATCAACATGTGTCGTATGCATGTTGCTTTGTTCAGCATGCGTGTCACTTGTTCAACATGCATGTTGCTTTGTTACAGTTGGTCAAGCTGTTGTTGTTTCCCGCATTCCCGGCTTTGATATTTGTCATAACGAGGCCAATAATAGACGGCCGCCATCAGAGGGAGCAGCACAAGTTTCCATGTGCCTAACAAGATCATCATCACAGCCGCAATAATTAACAAGCGCGCTTTGATGGAGGCCAAAGTATGCTCTACTATGTGAGTGAGCAGTAGCAGTGCTTTGCCAGTAAACAGCGATGCGCGTTTGTCTTGTCAAACACCTTGAGTGTTCCTCGAACATGACACTTGAGTAGGAGTGTCTCAGGAAGCTGCATACTTGTGGATGGGGCTTTGAGTGAGGTGGTACTCAATTATAAACAGTTCTGTCAATTCTGTTACATATTGAATTACTATATACTCTGAGTGAAATAAGTTGAGACTTGGAGAAAATATTTGTGTTGCCAAATTGTGCAAGATTTCAATTTGTTCATGTAAGCCTATATGACTGAATGTATTCAAATTGACTGTGTTGTCGAATTGAATATATTCTGTTAAATATGCTTGCATGAAAAGAATGAAATTTCGCACGATTTGGCAACACGGATATTTTTTACTAATCTTAGCCATAGAGAAACAATAGCGTAAGTAGATATCCCATGGTATAGGACGTTTATGTCGCAACTTTTACTGTTATCTCAAGCCGATAGTCCACGTAGTTCTTTCCCTTGAAGCTGTGTGACGCTCGTAGTCTCTCATACTGTGCCGTTCATACACTCTCACCCCAGCAAAACAGTAAAAATCGACGATAATCGAAAGTATTTGGCTTGAGATAACAGTAAAAGTTGCAACATAAACGCCCTATTCCATGGGATATCTACTTACGCTATTGTTTCTCTATGTCTTAAATTACTTTACACAGACTATAATAAATGTTTTCTGTAATAGAACTTCAAGTAACACTATTAAAATGAATGTGTTCCGATAATATTCACTTTCGGGTATAGATAATATTCATTATTATAATATGGTAGTAGGAGTTAGCGTTCCTCGTCTCATGGAATTGATAACGAAAGATTGATAGAAGTGATAGAAGAAGATTTTTACATCACAATGACTGGAGTGGTATAAAAGGATGGTCTCGACAGAGCAAACACCGCAATCTTTTGAACATTGTAATTGATAGACTTGCTTGTTGAGAATCCTTCTTCATCAGAGTTTCATGTCCCTGACTATAGTATGAATGTATGGTATAGTGATTACAATATGAAATGCAATCTGCAATTTGACTGTAGTGAATTATTTACATTGTGGAATATGGAATGGAACCTACAATACTTGTATTAGATGGAGTGTATTATAGATGTTGGAATTTTATCCCGGAAGTGTTTACACGCTTGGAACAGATTTCAATGTTTTACATCCTAGATGGTAGGCGGTAGTATACAGTCAACAAATATTGATAGTCTCTTAGAAACTCTCGAGCCAGGATGTGTACGATAATAAAACATAACCCAAAAACAGAGTATTAGACTCACCGAATCTAAAGTACATAAAACAACCTCAATTGCTCAATGCGAGCGTTATGGATGAGGTGTAAACAACTAGACGTGACTGCTGGCGTTCTCTGGCAACAAACCAATTAGATCAATTTAATTTCGTTAATTTCGAACGACGTAAGACACACGGTAGTGAATGAGAAGCAATAAAATTAAAGAATAGATTGGTGAAATAGAATAAGATGAACAAAAAGGAGAGAAAGACAAAATGTGTATTGGAAGCATAAATTGAGAAAAAATGTCGTCTGAAGTAGATGAGAAAATGATGAGAAGATAGAGAGAAAGACTTCTGTAGCATTGTTTGGTGAGATTATAGGAAAAATAAGGCATAAGATGTATTTTTTCATGGTAAAATGTGGTGATATATATTTTTTGTCTTTCTCTACAAATGAATTCATGATATTTTCCACTATATATTTTTGTTTAAATTGAAGAGAAAAGGAATACAATACGTAGGAGAGACAAATAATTTGAATGGGGAACAAGGAAAGGTTGATGGAGTAGATGGAGAGGATAGAGGAAAATTTGATAGAATATGTAGAAAAATACAAATGTGGGAGAATGATGAAGGATTCATGGAAGTGAATTATTACTGGAAAACCAATGAGAGAAGCAAGAATGGCAGCAAGTTGTAGCAGGAATAATGTGTGAGAGGAGATGCAATTGAAATATTGAAGGAGAATAAAAACTGATGAATGTGGGAGGAACAAAGTCGAGAAGAATAAGTTAGAGAAGATGAGAAATGAAAAGAAAAAGAGAAGATTAAGAAATGAGAGAATTAGAAGTTGAAGAGAATATGGAAGAGAACTCTTTGCATCGTGAGAATTGAGAAACGTTGAAGATTAAGAAGCAGCAGGTATATTGAAAGAATAAAATACAAGATATAATAACAGATAAATGGGGAATTTCGGTGAAGTTTGTAGATGAGTTTCAGGAGGTGAAAAATGAGAAAAAGAGGTATTGTAGGAGGAGATGGAGGAAATAGGCAGATTTGAAGGAGGAAATCAAGAATAAGAAATTAAAAGAGAAAAGAGGAGAGTGAGAATGAAAAAGAGAAAGGTGCAAGGTGTTAGAAACGGGGAAAGGATGAAGAAAGTAAGGGAAAATGGAGAATTAGAGATTGAACTAACGAAATGAAGATGAAGGGAGATTATAAGAAGAAAATTGAGGATAAGAAATTGGAAGAGATGGAATGAAAGAAAATGGAGAAGGAGAAGGTGCAAGGTATAAGTAGCAGGAGAAGGAAGATGGAAAAAGGAACGATGGAGAAGAAGAAGAAGAAGAAGAGAAGAAGAAGAAGAAGAAGAAGAAGCAGAAGAAAAAAAAGAGAAAGAAGAAGAAGAAGAAAGTAGGAACAAATGAAATTTTGATGACGTGAAGCAAGAAAATGTAGTGAGAGTAGAAGGAGGTGGAGCCAAGGCCGTAGATTAGTCTCGAGTGACTGTCACCGTTTGCCGCGCAAATATTTCGCGGGCTTATTTGCCGCGTTTTCTGGCAGCCACACGTAAACGTCCTACGTCATCGCCTTACAAGCCCTGTTCACGACGAAACCAGAATTTATAGACCCTGTTGACTGCCACCCACAATTTACCAGCTACCAGGCCTGCTTTCCGCGATCCCAATTCATAAGGTTTGTGTACTGTGCTCCAGAATTTACTTAGTCTCAAACATCTCCTCTTTCCTGGATAAATTGTGGCTGATTTTGCAGAGGAAAATATTGATTCTTATCCAACAGAAGTGGTAAGGATGCGTGCTTCTAGTGAAGAGTTAATTTATTCACTAGTTACTGATTTACAAGGATAATATGTTGAAGACTGAGCCGGTACAAATATTTGATGTTATTTGAAGGAAGGATGTAAGGATTCAGTCAACTTGTGGCTCTTGATGCTACAACAGCTTCCGTATATTGATGAGTTCATAGACAATTGATTGGGTATCATCTTGCACAGAGTTTGTAGCGTGAATGTTGATGTTGAGGAACTTTTCCATAATTGAAGAGACTTGAAATATTGTCAAAAATCCCCTTTTTTAATAAAAATTAATATTTTACAGGAGCATGCTTTCGTGTGTGCTCACCCATCATCAGCTGTAAGTTACAATACAGTTGGGGAGTACAATTAGGTTGGAATCTTTCTACTTCCCAACAGTACTGTAACTTACAGCTGATGATGGGTGAGCACACACGAAAGCATGCTCCTGTAAAATATTAATTTTTATTAAAAAAAATATGGTGTGGCGCACTCACACAACTTTCCTTGCCGTTATGAAAATTGATCACTTGACGCTAGTGTTCCCGCGCATCTCAAGTCTACTATTCAAAGATTTGAGCCAGCTGGTGACAGGGCAATAACGCTGGAGACACACATGAGGTCTGCTATCTCTTCATAGTGAATGATTTAATAGAAACAACAGTTTGCAATTGGATAATCACATTTTCTCGAATTTTGAGCTTATTTTCAATTTTAGGTGAAAATGCTACTGAACATTAATTGTAGAGATTATTATGCTCAATCTTTTCCACTTGAAAATGTTTGTTTAAATTGTATCTGAAGCCTGATAATTGGGAATCTAAAATCAAACTTTGCATAGATGGTGCAGTGCTCCTGAAATTTTTACAGATATGAGGCTTGTGGCAGTTGATAGAGCTTATCAATGACTATTGTAGGTATAAATTTGATCAAAATCGTTGGAGCCGTTTTCAAGAAAACCGCGAAAAACCCTGTTTTTGATAACATTTTCGCCATTTTAGCCGCCATCTTGAATTGCATTTGATCAAATATATTCGTGTCGGATCCTCATAGTGTAAGGATTATACGTTCCAAATTTCAAGTCATTCCGTTAACTGGGAGATGAGATATCGTGTACACAGACGCACATACACTCATACACACACACACACACACACACACACACACACACACACACATACACACACACACACACACACACACACACACACACACACACACCCTTACCTATGGTAATAGGGCTAGGAAAGTAAAAAGGGGATTTTTGACAATATTTCAAGTCTATTCAATTGCACAGAGTTATTTTAAATTAGTGGAAAATTGAGTCTGGTTCCATAATGATATCAAAAATATTTTACTCCATGAATATGGTGTTTTTATATAGGATGAGTGTGGATCCTTGACAGCTCCAATGTGTAGAATATAGGTTAGTATAGAATAGAATGATCATAATTCAATGTGTCTGGGTGTCGTTTTGAGATCACTGTGCTCCACAAGTAAATAACAAGATGTTGAACCTCATACTTTGAACTGTGTGTAACCTGTAAAGTATTTGAAATTTGGGTAGATGTAAATATCCCTAGCTGAAGTACTAATAGGTCTGAATAAAATAACTGGCTAATATCGCCAATGAGATAACAATAAAGATTAGATAGCATCAGCTTGTTCTGGCTAAACGGTACAATAACCTAAAAAGGAATTGAAAGAATTTTTGCTAATATATAATATTATATAAAATTTTTGAAGATTGAGGTTAGGTATAAACATTCAGTGATCGGCGACCTAACGATCGACCGAGTCAAGCAACGTAGAATCTGACCAAACCCCTTGGCAGAGATCTATTGCAGCAAAACGGTATGCAATTTGAAAGAACAAATGGTCACGTGGCTAACTATTAGGAAGCATGAAATAAATATTAGTATATAGAATATTAACTAGCATGTAGAGAGCATACTTAAAAAACCTAATAAAAATAATTAAATGTATCCAGGAAATAGGAGGTTACCAAGCGCATGAATACTGAAACAATTTGCATGCACCAATCGCATAATGGCAGTTAATAGGCGGCAATAGTATGCCAATTCAAAAATATTTATATATATTTCTATAAATGATTGGGATTTATGTAAAAATGTTATATAGTCTATGTTATAGATATGGCCTGAAGGCAAAGAAATTATTAAACATACAACATAAGTAATAATTTAATATTTTTAGTACGGTCTATTTGAACCTTAAATGGCGGAGGACTAGGATATTCAAATTTTATGTAAATTTGAAAGTCGGAAATAAGAATTGTAAAATTGAGGAAGGAGAACCATCACTCGCCTGCCAAATGCCACCATGAGAGGACCCTAAATATTTTAGAGCGCAATACCTTGCTATAACTTGTAAAAGCTAAAGTTAGACTGAATTATTAAATTTCTTAAAAGACTTTGTGATGCTCTTATAAAGCAGAAGTCATTTTCAATTTCAAATAATTTTTGTAACCCCTTGGAAGAGACGATTCCGGCTACCATAGTCCAGGACCACCAGGAGTTGGATCGACATCGGCGGCTTATAAGAAGATTTCGACACGTGAGTGAGAAATATTGAATTAGTGATGGGCGCCCTTAGTGCTTCGAATTACCTAATAATCAAAGCTAGCTCGTCGAAAGGGTTTTCTTATGAATTAAGAATTTAATAAAAAAAAATACTTGCGCAAGTAAATAGTGTATTAAAGGTATTTTATTAAAGGAATAATGAATCAGTACATTTCAGAAAATTCTAATGAACCAAAGAAGTATAAAATCTAGGCTATTAAAACATATTCATATGATCTTTAATTTTTGCAATAATTTGCGATAATTTGTTGTAGCTCTAATTCACTAGATGAATTGCTCTACTTATTCCATCAGGTGCCGAATCTTGCACCCTGAGATAAAATATATATTCAATACAAAGAAATCTACTAGATATTAGAGAATTTAATATATATATTGGATTATTAGTTGCCAATTTATCAAGTTGATCTTAAGGAACCTATTTTTAATTGAATTGTCCAAGTCGACAAGTATTAGCAAGCTCATATCGCAGCTACATGCAAAAGGATGCATATGATTTAAAATAAAGGCACATGGTAATGTTTCGTGCTATAAATCTAGAGTATAATGTTTAGCCTGTGATAATTTACTGATTTCAATTGTTGTTCTATTTTTATATTATATATTTTTATCGCTCTTTATATTTTTGCCTTGATCTATTTTTTTTGCAATATTTGTTAATATATGTATCAAATTGTTTATGGTGTGCAATTTATTTTAATTCCTCAACACTATAGGATAAGTACCATATATATATATATAATATATATATATATATATATATATATATATATATATATATATATATATATATATATATTTATTTATTTATTTTTTAAAAGAATTACAAGAATTATAGGGGAAGCTCATACCTGGGCCTATAAAGATTTTTATGAGACTGTATTCTATTAAAAAACCACGACCTAATTTTATAATTATATATCAAATATTTCATGCTCTACCGACTGATGCCAAGCAGGAGGCTAATCGTTATTTAAATATAAAGAATAACGTCAGAAACCTTATCTAAATTTGTGAGAGGAATAGCACAAGGTTACCTTATTTTTCCTCTCCCTATCATTTTTATGTTGTACTTATTGAATGAATCAATAAAGAATCAGGCAATTCAGTCCCATCAGATACGACTGACTATTTAAATAATGAATTATAAAATAGATATGTTTTATCTTTTAAATACACGTTTTATGTAATACAGTTGAGAACAGAACCAAAAACCAAGTGAGAATACTAGCAATCATGTTGGAATTTTATGATTCGTTAAAGGCTTTTTTCCTTCAATAATCCACCACCTTCCTGTCCCGACACTCGTTCAAAAAGAAAATAGGTGAATGAAAAAGTTAAAAACACAAATAAAAATTATTGTTACAATTTTCAAAAAAACACAAATAAAAATTATTGTCACAAATTTGTCACAAATTTAACAATTCCTATTTGTGTTTTCCAGTATGGAAAAATACCACACCATTACACAACTATAATGTTCAATGAAAAAGCATAAAAGATGAAAACAAAGATTGTTTTATAATATTCATGACAATAGTTTTTGAATCGATAGTCCAGTTTTTGTGCAGTGAAAAGATTCTTTCAATCAATATCAACACTATTATCAAATCAATAAATAAACTGCGAGAATATATTGAGTTTTCTCTGCTGCAAGAGGGAAATTTTCAGTCCTCGTCTTCTCAATAATGATGATTATGTTCTTCTTCATGATTGTAACGAAGATGATCTCTTGATGATGATGATGATGATTATGATTATTCTCTTCTCGATGGTTGTGACGAGGATCATTTTTTGATGATTTTGATGATGATCGTGATGATGATTATGATGTTGTTGACATAGGGTGTTCCCCAATGACCGGCCGCCGGGGCACTCTTTTCTCCCCATTGTGTGTTCTAATGGTCTCTTCATTATGGTGTCACTACTACCGCTGCACGGTGATGTAGTGGTGCATTTCTCCCGAGATGAAAGCCAAAAGAGTGAAAGGGTGGTTAGCTGGGGTGGTGGGAGGATAAGAGAAAGAAAGAGTGAGAAACAAGTAGCAACCAAAACAGTGGTTGGTGAAGGTGGTGAAAGGGTAGGAGAGAGAAAGAGTGAGAAACAAGTGGCAGCCAAAAGAGTGAAAAGTTGGATGCTAAAGAGCGTGAGAGAAAGAGAGAGTGAGATCAAGTAGCTTCTGAGAAGGGTGAAAGACAAGGATGAAGAGAGAGAATGAAGAATTAGGTGATGATGAAACATCATCAGAAAGGGAGCGAGTGGCGGATGTCGTTATAGCTTGGTGCCCCCCTGGCGTAGGAGTGCACAATGGTTGCAGGAAATGCACTAAGTCCCCAATCCTTTACTGCTATTACCGTATCTCCACTCAGCTGTTTTGTCTGCCTAATGTCTGTGCCGTGTCTGTGACCCTATCCAAATTCTACTGTCATATTTTCTGTTTGCTGTCTTGTCTGCGTCGTGTCGGTGTACGCATTCAAACCATTTAGTACAACTACGTTACTAGCATGTTTCATTCAAGCTTACATAATTTTTTTGAACGCAAATTTAACTTTCAACAGTAAAAACATATGGAAAACTTTTTTTTAAATGTTATTTATTATCAAAATTTTGGAATAGAATAGTTTTGGGCCGAGCCTGTTGTTCCTTTCCAATCATATTTTAAGATTTGTGATAAAAATTGTATCATTCAATTAAATTAAATTAAATAGATAAATAAAATGTCGCTGTCTTGTCTGCATCGTCTAAGAGTCCACCTTCATTTCTATCATGTTTTCTGTTTGGTGTCTTGTCTACGTCGTGTCTGTGTTTGTATCCGTATCCAAACATGCCTCTCCCCCACTTATATTAATAATACTACCGCATTTTATGTCAGTTTTGTAACATTATTACCGCCTTGTCTTAATTTTTCTCTGTTCGATACAGAACTAAGTTTCAATTTTCTATGAATCCTTCATGCCAAATTCTATTTATTAATTGACCTTCATGCATCGTGTCTCTGATAGTGATGTGGACTGACAATTTGATCCCTCTAGTTTCACCGAGCTGGAATAGTAAGTAAGTTTTATATTATGTATTGTGTCTGTAATTGATATGTGTAGAATCGTTTGATGTTATTCTTGTGTCATATCTATGAATGGTATGTGTCTGTGTTAAAGTGTTTTCAAGAATCTGTATCATTTTTGTATCATTCTTATGATATTGTTGGATTATTACACCTGCGATTTGTATTTGTTACCACATCAGATATGAATCGCTTTTTATCATTCTAAGGCAATTTCCATGACTAATTATTGACTATCACGGTTCTGTATTGTTCTATGTCGCGTCTGTGATATATATTATATCCAATTTTATTCAATATTGTTTTATTTTATTTAATTTTAATTTTATTTTTTTTTAATACTGTTTTATTTAATATTGTTCTTGCTTTGGATATGGGTTGTCTATCTAGACCTTCCTATCTAGGATAGAATTCCTCCTTTGTGATTTTACAGTTCACTCTGTTATGATGACACGCTATGATTAATAATGCTGTTATTATGGTACTCTGTTATTATATGTTGAGCCAGTTACACACACATCGATTTTTGAACGTTCGGACAATCATTCTACCTTAACAAACATCACCTTTTCAATCTAGTAGAATTAATAAGGACGTCAAAAAATCGCTTGGATTTGATGTGCCTTGTCTGAGACATGTCGTTTCCATATTTTTCCCATTTGCCTATGTTTTGTCAGTGTCTTGTTATTCGTCTTATCGAATTTTTTTTGTGTTAACACTTTGATTGGATCGTGTCAGTTCTATTGAAATCTTGTCCGACATGAGTCTGGACAAAAGTTATTCTTGCATCATTTTCTTGTGATTTTAGAAGAGTTTATGTTTTTTGTTTTCTGTTCAATATCAATTTCGTATACTTATCAATGCTATTACATGTTATTGTTGTGTTTTGCACTAACATGTCTATGAGTATAATTATTATTTAACGAAAATCCCAAATAAATGCTGCAAATCACCCCGAAGACCTCTGCTACTGCAGACATTGACAACAGGGTTAACAGCTAGATGGAAATTCGATGAGAACTACTATCCAAAAATCAGTTGCCAGCCCGGGAATCGAACCCGGTACCTCCCAATTGCCAGTCAGGAATGCTTACCCTTACACCAAACTGACAATCTCCAGATAGCAGCGCTCATTTTATACGAAGCCACAGCGGCCAACCAGTTACAGATGGAATTAAATAGAGAATGCATTTATTCAAATGCTAATTAATACAGGGTGATTTGCAGCATTTATTTGGGATTTTCGTTAAATAATAATTATATTTTAATTAGCATTTGAATAAATGCATTCTCTATTTAATTCCATCTGTAAATGTCTATGAGTATCACGTCTATTTGATGTTTAATTTTTGTCAGCATGATTTCTCAGTATACAGACTTTTTAGAGATGGTCTGCCCTGACTATTCAATCCAAGGGAAACAGAATAGTTCATGCAACATACATTGTATCTTCTGGCTAGATAAAATTGATTGATTGATAGAATTCTTATTCACGTTGAATTTTCAAATATTCACGAATTTTTCAAATTTTTAGCTTTCGAAGGAAAAGAGTTGATGATTCACCTATTCAATTCAATATTAGAGACGAGTGAAATTCCAACAACCTGGTCAAGGCTTAAAATATTCTTGCTGTTTAAGAAGGGCTGTAAACTGGATCCCAAGAACTACAGAGGTATAGCGATTGCGAATTGTATCCTCAAACTTTTCACTGGCATAATAACGGACAGATTGGCACTGTGGGCGGATGAGTGCGGAATGATGGAGGAGAGTCAGTCGGGATTCCGTAAAGGTCGTTCATGCGTTGACAATATTTTTGTACTGGATACAATAGTTAAATATTATATGCAATTTAAAAAAAGGAAAGTATACGCAATTTTCATTGATTATGAATCGGCATTCGACTCCGTCCCTCATGATCGCCTTTGGCAGAAATTGAGAGCACTGGCATAAGTAGGAGAATTATTAACATCTTTCAAAACCTGTATTGTAACTTGACTTTAGTAGTTGAAAATAGGTCCAAAGGGGTTTATTCTGAGCCAATAGCAATGACTAGAGGCGTGTTGCAGGGAGACCCTGCCAGTCCCCTCCTCTTCACCCTCTACACATCAGGTATAGAGTCGTTTTTTAGAGAGAGAGGATTGCATGGCCTGAATCTTGACGGCGACAATGATGTGTTAATGCTGCAATACGCCGATGACATAGTCATTCTGGCTGATAGCATTTCAGACGTGCGAAATAAATTGAAATGTTTGGACCAATACAGTGCAGGAGTAGGTCTCAAGGTGAATGCTAACAAAACCAAAATACTGACTTTCCATAGAGGTCGATTAAGCAATGCCATAAATCCAGTTTCAAGCTCGGGGAGGAGAAAATAGAAATGTGTAGCCAGTATAATTTTTAGGAGTTATATTTCAATCTTCAGGAAGATATACAGAGATGTTAAGACGATCAATAAGTAGGGCTAAAGCGGAATCAACAGTGGCGATTAATGTTTTGTCTAGAGTCAGATCAGAGAAATGGATAGAAAAGATGAAGTGTTTGATACCGTTGTCATCCCATCCTGCCTATATGGTTCAGAGGTTTGGGGTTGGGTTATGAAGAAGCAATAGAGAAAGCACAGTTATTCTTCTTGAAACGTCTACTGCTGCTGATCCAGTCGACGCCGAGTTGGAGTGTCAGATTGGAGACTGGTAGGCCGAAACTCAAGTTTCATGTCTTTAAAAGATGCCTGTCATGGTTGATCAAAGTTGTAAACATGGCAGAGTCTAGGTACCCTCATGTGTGTTATCGACTTCTATTAAAAAAAACTTCGAAAGTAATTGGATGTCTTATATGAAGAGGGAGTTGGAAATGTTCAGTTTCGGGATTTATGGACGGAATATGGATTTGATGCAGTGGATCTGCTTAACAACAGAAATAGAATACTGGAAGCGTATTCGGGGAGGATGATAGAGGAGGATAGATGTAGGTCTGACAATTCTCAGATGTCTCCTTTGTATGGAATGTTCAATCCTGATTCGGTACTGGGAGAACAGCTTACTTTTCAGCTGCCAATTCGAATGATTAGATGCGTAACACAGTTGAGATTATCGGCAAAAAGTACATTCATTCAAGTTAATGGTAACAGGTATCAAGTTGAGCCACAGAGAATATGCCCCGCTTGTGAATCACACTTAGAAACAATTCTGCATTTTCTTCTTGTTTGTCCCTCTTATGAAGACCTCAGGATTCAATACATTGCGCCTAATGTTCATAACATAGTTCAAAACGTTGATAAAATAATGGTTTTATTATCTAATTTTAATGTTGAGAAAATTGAACATGTTTATCAATATACTACTAAGGCACTGGCTAGGAGGGATACTATGGTCTCTGAAATCGTAAGGGCTACATAACCAATAACGATTCTTTTCGATGGAAATATTTTAAAATGGTTTTTGTTAATTGAGTAGGTCCTTTTTATTGAAAGTGAAGTCTGTAAACTAATTGAATTAGATAAGTTAACTAAAATTGTTAAGTTTTTTGAGTTAAGTGGATTTGTTGAATGTATTAAATTTATGGATTTGCTGATCTTGATGAATGTATTTAAGTTACTGAGTTGTTTGAATATGTTGAATCTATTTATATTATTGATTAGGAATTACCTTGTACCTTCTAATTTGAGCTTGTTGAATGTTAGCAATTCATAGTAATACTGTTTATTGATTGTAATGTAGGTACTTCCATTGTGCGTGGTTGTATACAGATTTATAATTGGATCTTGTTATTGGTTTGATCTGCTGCCAAACATTTTTTTTTTCATGTTGTTTAATTTAGTCATTGTTAGAATTTCTTATACTCAACTCATTTGTATGGTTATACCGTGTACAAATAAAATGATTTATTATTATATTATTATTATTCACGTTGATTCAGTCGGTGTGCTATCTATGTCACTTATGACCAATATCTGCATTCTATGTCACATATGACCAACATCTGTATTCTATGTCACATATGACCCATATCTGCATCACTTGTCACTGTGTGGCTTGCATCTATGACATGCTTGAATATTCAATTTTGACATCAAGTTTGACTTGGATATTCTTTACATTTACACGAATCATCGTAAAAGAGTCATAGATGCAATACAATCTGTGATCTTCAATTCTATCTTTTATTTTGGATTCTCAAAGTTCTTCTTCTTCTTCTTCTCCCTCTTCCCGCCATCTATATTCCTTCTTACGCTTCTCACACCTTCGTTTCCTCTTATCTTTCCAATTTCCCATTCCCATCCTCAATTTTCTTCTCCCAATCTCCCTCCATCCTTATTCATTTATCAGTTTATTTATCATCCACAATCAACTCAAGGACAAAGAAACAGACTACAGTCAGAAACTTTTATTCATCCCGGTTTCGTAGAATAGATTGTCAAAATAAAGGTTATGTGAGACTTTTCAATTCTCCACTAATTTCCACATTGGAACAAAACACTACATACATTTTCAAAATTTTGAATTTAGAATGCTTAATATGGAAGTCCAAAAACACACGAAACAGAATATTACACACATATTACTCTACTACGCCAATCTCTCATTCTCTATTTTTCTTCCTTCTCACACCCTTATTCTATTTTCAACACCTTGCACCTTCTCCTTCTCCCATTCCCTTTCCTCTCATCTCTCCCAATCTCTTATTCTTGATTCTCTTCTTCCTATCTTCCTTTATCCTTTCTATTCTCCTCAAACACTTCCTTTTCTATCCATTTCCACCTCCTTTTACTCCTAAATTCATTAAAATTTCCCATTTTTCTGTTCCTATATTCACTCCAATTTATTTTTTCAATATCTGCTTCTTAATCTTGTAAGTTTCTCAATTCTAGCACTCTTTGTCACTCCCCACGATTCTCCTACTTTTGACCATTATTATCTCTCTGTTCCTTCTTCTCTATTCAATTCACGATTTTCGCTATTGCGCGTACTATATCCTCCTTCCTATCTCTATTTTCCTTCTTCATCTTCGTCCCCTTAATTCCCTCTTACGATATTCGTTTCTGCTGTCTACCACCCTATTCTTCTCAATCACTATTCTCGTTTTTGGTTCACGCTACATCCGAATACCACCCTCTCTTTTCAGTAATCAACTTGTTCAGTGTAACCTATACTTACATTCTCCCCTCACTGACTGATAATAGATATTCTAGCCGGACGAGTATCGGCTAACGATTACACACAAATAATCTAATACACTGGCAACCTTTGGAACTGTAATTAATTGAGATACAGTGGCTGGGCTGTGGGGATAGTTGGTTCAGGTATAGTGGATATATATACAGCCAGTGTATGTATAGAGATGTACCACTTGAAGAGTGGAGTACCAATGCTGGAGCTTTCATTCCCCAATTAGTGATGAATACCCGTGGGGTCCAGCGCTGAGCTACGTGATCCGAGTCCTCCTATTGGGGAGTGCAGGTTATCTTTCTTTTGCTTTCTGATTATGTCATGTAAAACATGCTAATTGGATGGGAGGGTGGAGAAACGTGGAAAGTGGAAGATAAAAGGGAAAAGTGGTGCCGACGTGGGAGGAGAAGGACGGGAGAAGGAGGAGGAGAAGAGTAGGGTAGGATGAGGAGAAGGGTAGTGTAGGATGAGGAGGAGTAGGGTAGAAAAAGAGAAAAGATAGAGGGGTGAGATACGGAGCGAGTTTACAAATGACTTGATTGACGGATGGGTCGACTTGTGTGGAAATAAATGGGAACCGCAATCATATTAGCGATGAACAAAAGGAGGGAAGAGTTTGAAGAAAAAGGCGGTGTGGTGAGGGAGAATTTGTGTAGGAGGAGGTGAAAGGGAAGTTGTGAGGGAGGAATTGAGAAGTGGAAGGGAGGGGTGATCAGGGAGTAATATATAAAGAGGAGAGAGGTAGGAGAAGAGTGATTAAAAAGGAGATGACAATGAGGAGAGAAAAGCTAGAAGGATTTGAGGGATAGTAGATAAGAAATAGGAAATCGAGGTTAGAGATAGTATGAATAAAATAGGGAAGTATAGATGTGAGTATCCTTTTAAATTGGCATTAGTAGCCGGAACATGTCGTTTTATTTATATTAGAAGTAGTTCCAAAGAAAAAAGATAGGGAAGATATAAAGAGAACAACGAGGTGTGACATATAATGAAATATGTCAAGGAATATAAAGAGAATCTAAAGGTAGGAGATAAAGGTTAGAAATTGTCTGAACGGAATAGGGAAGATATAAAGATCTGAAATTTGTTTTGAAAAAAATGTATTGTATTATGGCAAATAAAGAATTTGAATTTGAATTTGAAAGAGAACAAGGAGGTTTTGAACGTTATTAATGGAATATAAAGAGCTTTTAGAGGTGGGAGATCAGAGGTGTGAAGAAGGTTAGAAATAGTAGGAACGAAAAGAGGAAAATATCGAGAGAATGAGCAGTTGGTGAAAGAAATAATGGAGGAGAATAGAGAGAGATATTTGCGTGAAAACGAAAGTAATAGATAATAATTCGATTGTATGGAAAGATAAGTTGTGGTATTTCTTCATAATTTAAACAATAAAGGTAGACGCACACAAATCGTCATCGGACGGACGGACGGCACGCATCGGACGGATCAGATTATTAGATTTAATGCATTGTTTTCAACGCACTCCAATTGAAAACAATGCATCAAATCTAATCATCCGATCCGTCCGATGCGTGCCGTCCGTCCGATGACGATCTGTGTGCGCCTACCTTTATTGTTTAAATTATGAAGAAATACCACAACTTATCTTTCCATACAATCGAATTATTATCTATTACTTTCGTTTTTACGCAAATATCTCTCTCTATTCTCCTCCACGTTGATACTGTCAATACCACTTTATTGTATTGACAACATTAACGGCTTATTCTTTCAATTTAGGAGATACTTCATGAGGAAAACTAAAGATAGGAGAAAGTTGAGAAATAATAAGAGAGAAGTGGACAAAAGAGGAAGAGAAAAGAAGAAAACTTGTACGGATTCATAGTAGCAGGAATAATAATTTGAAATAGGAAGGCAAAGGATTGACATGGATGGAAACCTGGAACAAGGACTGGAATAGGAAGATAAAAGTAGAGATGAGAATCAGATGAGGAAAGCATGAAGAGCTCAGAGAGAATGGAAGAATTGGAAAATTGTTTTAAAGAGGCGGAGAAAGTGGAGAAAAGGATTGATTATGGAAATGAGACCAAAAATAGAAAAAGAAGAAAACTTATAGAAAACAAAAAATAACAAGAAGAAGAATAGAAGAAAAAACAAGACAAATGAGAGAAATTAGAAGTTCAAGGAAGTTTGAAGTGAGGTTAGGTTAAGTATGATTAGCAGAAGGTGAAGAAATAGTTGGAGAGAAATCCAAGATGAAGAAACGACAAAAATAATACAAAGATGGATCAGATCATGTAGAAGAGTGGAAAACAGTAATGAAAAAGCGGGAAATATCAGGAGAAGAAGGAATGAGAAAGGAAATGACGTAGATGAGTAGTAGAGGAGATAGAAGAGAATTAAGACATAGTGATGAGGATGACAAGACAACATGACAACGGTCACATCAAAGGGATCCGACATCCTTCCCTTAACAGACTTTTCTTCCCTCCTGGTTCCCCCTCCTTATTCACCTCCTGTCATCTCCATATCACCCTCCTTTTCTTCTCCTGTTCTTCTCTTTTCCCTCTCCTGTTCACTCCTGTTACCTCTTTCTCTTACTCTTCTTTACTCCTCCTTTTCTCCACCTGTACCATCTTGTCCCCCTCCGGTTCCCCTCGTGTTCCTCCTGTTCCTCTCCTTTCCCCTCCTGTTCCCTCCTGTCACCTTCACGTTTCTCTCTTGTTCTTCTCTTTTTCCCCTCATGATCCCCTCTTATCACCTCCTTTTCCCCTTCTTTCTTCCTCCTTCCCTCTACTTTCTACCTCCGTCTCCTTCTTTCTCCCTCTCTTCTTCCCTTTTCCCGCTCTTTCTTCTCTTTTCTTCTTTTTTCTTCCTGTCCCCCCTCCTTTTCCACTCCTTACCCACTCCTGTCCCTCTCCTGTACTCTTTTGTTCCTCTCTTGTTCCTCCTCTCTCTCCCCCTACTGTTACCCTCCTGTCCTCTCCTTTGTCCCTCCCGTTAGCCGACTGAATTTGCTTCATATTCCCCTCCTTTACTTCTCTTGTTCGCCTCTTTTCCTCTCCTGTTCTTCTCCTCATTTCCTCCTCCCTTTCCCTCTTTTTCCCCTCCTGTACTCCTTCTATTACCCTCTTTCCACACTCCTGTACCCCTTCTTTTCGCCTCCTGTTACCCTCCTACGACTCTCCTTCCACACTCCTGTACTCCTCCTGTTCCCCTCCTCTTCCCCACCTGTACCGTCTTGTTCCTTTCCAGTACTCCTCTTTTCCCCCACCTGTTCTTTTTCATATCATATACAGTTCAATAATTATTTTCTTACTCCATATTATGTAAATTCATCTATAATTTTGCTGTATTGTAAGCTATTGTATATAAGTGTATAAGCCAGTATATATTGTAATCTACATAAATAAAGTACTCAATCAATCAATGTTCCTCACCTTATCCCTCATGTTTCCCTCCTGTTCCCCTCCTTCCATCTCCTTCCCCTTCCTTCCCTCTCCTTTTAACCTTCTTTCCTCTCCTGTTCCCTGACAGGGAGGGGTGATATTTGGCATGACTTCCTGCTGTCAGCTGTGAATAAAAGCAGCGGGCGCATCTTAAAAGGCGGTAACTTTGAGATTCACCTCAAGCCGCCAACTTTAGTTGGATGACAAACGACGGTGCTCTCTATAAAGTAAATGCTAACCGTTGAAAGTGAACCTTAAACTGTCACCATTGGTTAGATGGCAAACGTTGATGCTCTACATGAAAAATGCTGACAGTTAGAAGTGGACCTCACTATGACATCAACGTCATCTCTCTCAGAATGTGATCACACAGACGTGATGTGGTGTCAACATCAAAGCATTCAATCGATGGATATCTTTGTTGGATTTCTGATTTGGTGTTACACTTGTATAATAGAGAAAAATATGAATTTCTGATCACACTCACATTCAAATATAGGACTCTACACTCTGATATTTATATTGAGACTTTTTATGTAGTTGAGAAGTTGATATTGTGGTTATTATTCATATTAAATAAAAAGACTAAGAAATAGTGAAAAAACACAGATTTATTGATAGTTAGAAAGACCGGTTTCGGTTGTTACACCATTCTCTGATAGACTAATCTCTGATAGACTAAAACTAGTTTTATTTAGGATAGTTTGTATTGGATTGAGTTTGATATTGGATTGATATATTGAAATGATCTCTATCTTCCAATCACAACATTATAATGGGAAAAGTAAAGGAAATTCATATTCCTTATATATATTTTAAAATAATTTATAATATTTATATTTATTTTTAATATTTATAATATAATAAAATATTTTATAATATCCTATATATTTTCAAATAAATCCTTATTTGCATTTGGAATAAGGATTGGAAGATGATGAAGATGTTAGATGGTAAAGGACGTAGAATTTGGAAAATAAATCAAAATTGTTGAATAATAAATTGATGCGGCAATTTTTTATAATTTGCCTTATTCTCATCTCTTCATTTTTTGTTGAAGATACGAGGGCTATTTTTTTTCAACTTCCGACCGTGCCGCTACAATGCGAGCGGCATTGGCCAACAATGCGCGGCAGCTGACTAGTCACATCTCACACTATAACCTCACTCGTTTTCGGCCATCTGTCGTCATTACCAGTTCATCTAGCGACACATAAACATGGTCAATATGATATAATCTCCCGCCAAGTGTGAGTTGTGAAGTGTAATTCATTTTTTGCAAGCTGAAGGGTTATCCACAGCAGAAATTCACCACAAAATGAAACGAGTATATGGTGAAAGCTTTATGAGTGACAGTGCAGTGCGTGATTGGAGAGGAACTGTGCAGAACAAAAGGAGAGGAATGCTCACATCGGGAGTGGTGCTCATTCATGACAACGCCCGTCCTCACAGTGCTGCTGTGACGAAGCGTCTTCTTAACGGGTTTAAATGGGACGTTTTTGACCATCCGGCGTATAGCCCAGACTTAGCACCAAGCGACTATCACCTTTTCCCGGAACTGAAGAAAATGCTAGGAGGGCAGAGCTTCCGAACAGACGATGCGCTGCAAGATGCTGTGAAAAACCACCTCAAATCACTGGCGGCTAAATTCTATGAACAAGGTATTAAGAAGCTTGTACCCAGGTATGAAAAATGCCTCATTCAATATGAAAAATAAATTCATTCAATTACTCTCACTCGTTTCTTTTTTATACCACATTGGAAGTTGAAAAAAAATAGCCCTCGTAGTTTAATCTCTCAAATGATTTTTATGGTTTTTTGATTTGATTGATTGATTTTTCATCAATCGAAATTTATTATTAATTATGTTTGCTCGTTTTTGCAGGAGGTAATACAGAATGGAATTCGTCACTGTAATAGTATTTTCCTATCGATCTTACCAGCATAAAAACGAATTGAGTACGGTACATCCTTGAAACACAACTAATAATGATTTCGAGAACTGATTTTTATATTATTTTACTGATTCATTTATTTATTTATTATAGAAATTTGTGATACAAATGACACTGATATTGATTAATCCCAAGATGTTTAAGATCCATTTTGAAGTGACAGTCTGAGAAGGATTATTCAAACTCAAGGGTTGTTTCCAATTCTTATTTTGGAACCGAAATAGTTATTCTGAGAAAACCTTTTATTCGTAGCTCCAGCAAACAGAATAATCATGGAGAATTTGGGAAGAGGGATTCTCCACCGAAGAAACTGAACAAGTTTTTATGGGAAATTCATTTCTGATGGTGAGGAAATGAACCTTTTCTGATAGTTGGTATTTGATAGTACGATTAATCGTATATTGGAAAGTAACCAGCCTAGTTTAAATTCATACTGGAAAGTGAGCTCTGTTACTTTTGATGGAAAGTAACCAATGTATTTTGATAGAAGCAATAAGTAGTGAAATCACTAGAAAGAATACTAGATGAATGAAGAAGAGTAATGTAGGAGGAAAAATGAGAGAGAGGGTGGACAACGAAAAAGGTCACAAAAATAAATGAGAGTTGAATGTCGATTAGCAAGCGCTATTCCATTAGCAGTACATAGCCTACTTCAATTTGGAATGAAATTAAAGGCCCAAGGGCTGAAAGAACCGGCAAATAAAAAGGCCTAAGGGCAGCGAATAAAAGACCTGATGGCAGAATTGGCGCAGTATTTGCTTTGGCAAGGTGTGTGCGGGAGTGCAGTGTTCAGTGTTATCTGAGCAGAGCGCGTTGGTAGACATTTTTCAGAATGAACAGAGAAATGTAATTTCGATCGTGATAGGTTTTGTTAACAGTCAATATAGTCATGTTCTAATAAACTACAAACAAATAATATCAATTTTTCGTTGAAACATTTCAAGTTATTACTTACAAACTTAGCATTACCTACACACATTACACATTTTGTCAAGTTAATTGATAATGAATTCAAAAGTATTTTCAAGGATCATACAAGACCCTTGAAAATGTTATTCATTGATTATGGATGCTTCAAAGGGCATTGTATTATAAATCTGCGTACAGACTCGAGCGCTACGAACAGGCAGCATTCCACTCTCGATCAGCTGTGTATGCACAGAAACAGTAGGATACAGATATTACTAGTAGCTCTGTGAACAGTAGACCTCACGCAGTTTTCTCATCCACAAGTATCGGGTCTTACTTGTTTACCGGCCTCTCAAGACATCTGTGTAATGCATGCAATGAATAATCCACTTGTCAGCTGATTGATTATGAATATTTCTATATCTGATGAACCCTATCTTCAGTGTAGACGATATATCCTATTATATTATGCGAGCAGTTTCTGTATTTATATATCTGGTTATTTTTATATCTGGCTATTTTTAAATCTGGTTATTTATGTTTTACGGATCTCGAAAACGGCTCTAACGATTTTCACGAATTTTGTAACAAAGTAGGTTTATGATATAAAGATTCGATTGCACTGGGTCTCATTCTTTGGAAAACTCGCTGAACGACATTAAAAGGATAATTCATCCTTGGAAAACAGATGATAATTTTGTTGTCTCTCGATAACAGAAGATGCGTGTGCCTGTGGGGGAGAGACACAGACATAATCAATCAGCGAGAAATTTTATCTAGCTAGACAATTTCATCGATTTGATCAACATTATCTGATTTGTTGACATGACATGATAATCCTCCTAAACTAAAGTATATCATAATTTTCAAAGTTGATCATTATTTGACAATTTCAAGTGATTAGTGAGTGTTATTTTGTTATTCAATTTGGTTTGTATATAATCTTAATTATAATTTTTTTTTCAAATGTTTTAACAGAAAATTGAACCTGAATTCAAATGTATGGAACATAACCTACTTTCTGGACTATTCATAGTGTATAAATCAAAATTCGGGAAAGAAACAGTTTTGGGCTGTGCCTGTGAGTACTTGCCCAATCATTTTAAAGAATTGTGTTCAGCGCGTGTTCGTAGCGCTCAAGTGTGTATGCAGCTCATGAGTTTCATACATAAATTTTTATAAAAAGGAGTGTTTGTCAAAATAATATTGATTGTAATAAAGAAGCTTCTATTCAGAAATTGAAAGTTGCTAATAGAGGTTGAAATATTGAAATACTTATTCACCTTAGTGTTTGTGGACTAACTAAATGAATAACTTTGGAGGTTAGTAGGATAGTAGGAAAAAAACAAATATACTACTTCTTAGGACATGATTTTGATTCCTGGCATTCATTGTATCATCCGCACCTCATCACTCATTCGCAAGTCAAGCATTGATGTGAACATCAGAACAGAGAGAAAAGAACAATTTTTGTTGATATTCTGGGTGTATCTCCTTGACTGCATCAATATTCGGCAGGCAAACCCGTCTGAACTTCCGGTGTTCCGTCTCTCTTTCACCCCTTCTTACTTTCTACCACTCTGTCATCCTCTCTCTATCTATCCCTCACTCACTCTTTATCCCTACCCTTCTCTTTTTCCTCACTTTCTCTTCATCTTCCATTTCCTCTTTGATCCTCTGTACATGTAGACTTTTTCAGATAACCCTCTCTAAGGTGCCCTGATCCAAAGGTGGGTGCTATTGCTGTAGGCGTTTTATTATCACAAACAGAATTTCGAATCACTACAATTCAGCTCTGTATGCAAACTGCACAAATGATAATAGTCCAAGATACACAACTGTGATCCTATGTGAAACCGTACACTGAGATCCAACGGAATAAATTGTTATAGGATTACCTCATCTGTAATATCTCCACAATTCACATCGTAATTAACGTGAATATTCATGATTGAGTAGCAATATTAACAGTGAATGAATGCAGTAGGCTATTGATACAAAATATGACAGTGATAGAGTAGTCTCGTTCATAGATATCATAACGTAGCTTATCCACCTTAATCCATAACCAATCCCCCAAGTGGGATTTTCATTCCTTCAAAAAAACTATCCATATCTAAATCTTTAACTCCCAAACAACGCAGTAAGTTAGTCCTTGCCTGGTTTTTGGCCATAAGATAGCAAAAATTATAACAATCATTTTGTATCGATTCGTAACAGAAAATGATCATTTTTCTACTTTTAACTCAATTGGTATGATGATTAATTAACTTCTAAACTATATAATAAACTATAAAATATTACTACACACCTACAAAGCAATAAACTAGGTTTGAGTGGCAGTTAGGTTTAGTCAGATGATTTTCAATTGGTCCTGTAATATAATTCATGGTTGGTTTAGAATCTGTCATCCAATCAAATATTCCTTTTATTGAAATCAGGTTAATTCTGTGTGGAAATAGAAAAATGCATATAATGCTGATGGAATAATTAAGTTCCGGTAAAAATGTCCACTGTATATCTAACTTTTGTTTATAGGGCTATTAAAATGAAATAAGAGTACTTGATAACCTTCATTCTGTTTCTACTATATATCTCTATAATATCAGAGAATTGCTATACATAGATTGTTCATTCTATGCTAATATACATCAATCCAGCAGCTCAATCCAGCTATTGAAATAAAATAAGGATACTTGATAACCTTTATTCTGTTTCTACTGTATATCCTATTATATTAAGTGAGCAATTTCTGTATTTATATCTGGTTATTTATGTTCAACGGATCTCCAAAACGGCTCTAACGATTTTCACGAAATTTGGAACATAGTAGGTTTATGATATAGAAATTCGATTGAACTAGGTCTCATCCCTGGAAAAACTCGCTGAAGGACATCGAAAGGATGATAATTATTCATACTTGGAAAAAAAGATGATAATAATTTCGTCGTCTGTTGATGATTGAAGTATTTGAGCGAGTACATGATGTGTGTGGGACTGAGATAAAATTATGACTCAGCAGTTGAACTTTTGTAATCATTCAATCAGGTACTTCGTGCCGGTTGCACAAAAGCCGGTAAATTTTACTCCTGATTAATTCCAGTAGAACAAATCAGAGAAGCGATCTTATTGAAATGGTCTCTGATTTGGTTCACGTGAAATTAATCAGGATTGAAATTTAACCGGCTTTTGTGCAACCAGGCCTTTGTGAGAGAAATTTTTGCATTCCTCTGGGAATTGATCTCAATTCACTTCCATCAGATAGAACATTTCTGTATGAACTATAAAATTATATTATTATAATTTCCTCTTCCGTAATAATTTTTTCATGCTCTTTTACTCCGAGCGAAGCTCGGTCCGCCGATATTCTCTATAATGGCAATACACCAATAGTTCATTCTATGATAATATACATCAATCCAACAGCTGAGGTATCGTATACTGAGGTATATTGTACCCAGTATCTGAGTAGTATAGGTGCACTGTACTGCTATTGTACTGCCAGAAAGCAATTTCGAAAATAACCATGGAACGCAGTGCTAGTATGGAGCAAAGTGCATGAATATTTCAGCTGCTTATCTGTAAACTTCACCACGACCGACAAGTTGGCAAGTTTGGCTGAACGCTGAACTTTGATTGGATTGACAATGGTAACACGGCCTGATGTATATACAGTGCTTCTGGCCTGCATAGCCCGACCTGTCTGCAAAGTTGAAATTTGCTGTTGGTGCTCTATAGAGGCTGTAACATAACACAGGCCCCATATAGACAAGTGCTGTTCAATTTTAGTTTCGCTATACATAACAGTGGGTAAACAGTCTATGGCCTGAAAACTTGTGACAAGTTGAAGTGCGGAAGTTGAGAGTCGACTACTGTTAAAATATCCGTATAAGTTACTAATAATCTGTAAGTAGATTGAACTGGGCCTAGGAGAGATATTACTTTTAACATGAAGAGGGGAACCGATTTCTCCTTGCACAGTTTTTAGCATGGCAGAGTAGTGGAGGAGAGTAAGCATGCTGCTCACAATTGGATGCTGAGACAAAATTAGGGAGAAAGCTGTTAGGTAGTGGGAGTGATTAGTAAAGAAAAGAGCATCGGGCCTCTCTGTCTTCGAGAAATATTAGTGTAGAAAGTAATAACTCTCGGACTATAGTACATCTTTATCAACTATAACATGTTTCAAAAGTACATTTCATTCAAAGATAAAACAAATATTGAATATTAAACTCATAACACTCTCTATTCAAGCAATTTGCAATATATTTGCTGCAGTAACTCTCACTTGAGAGTTATGATTGAGAGTACACGATATTAATAACACATTATTCAAACTGTTGAAATATCCGTATAAGTTACTAATAATCTGTAAGTAGATTGAACTGGGCCTACCATAGTAGGAGAGATATTACTTTTAACATGAGGAGCTTTTAATATATGGAACCAAAAAACATGACTATTAATAAGACATTTCATTGATACTGTGGGTTAATACGGAATCAAAAAACATGACTATTAATAAGACATTTCATTGATACTGTGGGTTAATACGGAACCAAAAAACATGACTAACAATGTTTAATGTATTCATCTGCTTACAAAACTAATGATATCCGATTCCTTCTCAATCTCCTTAAACTCATTTCAAGCAACGAACAATATAGATGACAAAATTACATCTGAATACAACAATACTTACATTATTATAATATTCATTGCGACTTGGTATTCGATATTGTAAGATAGTTTTCGTTGCTATATTTACTTGTACAATTATACATTTGACAATGATACAATATAATGGTATGACTTAGCTTGTTCAAGTCTGGTCTCAGACTTCTACAATGCAGAAATTATTGGATGTGTGAGTTAGTTAGCGAGTTCATGAATTGATGAATTCTCAAAGCGATTTCAAATGCAATCCAGCCAGCTCAGTCTTCTCTTGTCTATTATTGTAAACCCATAAATAGCTCAAATCACAATAATCACTGTACAATCAATTTAATTATCAAAGCGATATCGAATCTGATTCATCTAGCTCAGTGTTTTCTTCCTAATCATTGTAAACTCATCAATTTCATTTCATTTTTTCATCCCACTGACCACCTATGAAAGGGGTATAAGGATTTGTCAATTATAATCTAAGTCGTGAATCTTTGCATTCTATAATGCAGAAAGAATTCTTCACTGGAATAAGGACAAACCTGCAACAACTCCTCCCTCACCTTAATTCTGAACTTTTCACCTGTAAGAGCTTTTATGCGTGTTGGCAATGAATTATAAAGCCGAATTCCTGCACTCTTTACCCCCCTCTCATACATACCAGTTCGATGAATGTCATCTCTGAGGTTTTGTCTATATCTGGTATTGTATGAGTGGAACAACTCTCCTGTATTGAACCTATCTTTATTCCTATCAATAAAACAAAGAGCCTCTAAAATATATACACCTGGTAGTGGGAGAATCTTTAACTCTTTGAAATAATCTCTACAACTTGCTCTAATAGATTCACCCACCATCACTCTAACTGCCCACTTTTGAATCCTAAATATATGTATTGCATGAGTTGAATTGCCCCAAAATATAACACCGTATGAAAGAAGAGAATGGAACACAGCAAAATAAAACACATCTAAGCGCTCCTGCATCCAGCAATTTCTTCAATCAATTTCATAGATCAAACCACAATATATAGCTGTACAACGAAAATTCCCGCCCACAACTGACCAATACGAGAGAGAAAAAGTTTCGTTTGAAAGTGGATCCACAGACACTTCGTGATCCTCGAGAGAAAAGCCCGAGAAAGTATCCGGGAGCTTAGGGTGTCACTTAGGTGAAGAGTAAGTCCTTGTATGGAATTTAACATGGTAGAAACGGGTTTTAATTGGGACTTTGGGGAGAACACGTCTTAGCAGTGACTTTCCTAATCAGTTCCTTCTATTTCCGAAGTTTGTGAAATGTTTGCTTGCGCTGAGCAGGTATAAAACCCTGATTAGGAGCAAAGTCAACTCGGAATTGGATTTTTGTCTAAGCGCTCTGTCAGCTGATGAATTGGGTCACTGATAATAAGTAGCAAGTCTTCAAGTTGCGGAAGAGTGAGGCAGTAGTGAGTTCAATAATAACAGAGATGGTGTTGGTAGAGTGGTGAATAGAAACTGTTGTTACAAATGAGTTGAAAGTTATTGATGGACGTTTAACTATGGATACAGCGATCGAATATCTCCTTTATTACAAAGGAAAAAAGGTGATTAGTTACTGTTATTGAAAATTAGTTTGAACTTATTGATGGATGTATGAACTATGGATACAGGAATCGAATACAAAGAAAGAAAATAATAGAATGTAACTGATGTTATGACTGAACCCAATTTTGGAAATTTGGAAAGATTACATCGAATAGATAAATCAACAATGAATGGTTACGGTTCAATTCTATGAAGTGAATGCTAGTTATACAATCATAGTGCCGGTCGCACAAAAGCCGGTTGAATTTTAATCGCGATTAATTTCACGAGAACCAATCAGAGAAGCCGTCTTATCAAAAAGACCCTCTCTGATTGGTTCTCGTGGAATTAATCACGATTAAAATTCAACCGGCTTTTGTGCAACCGGGCCATAATCATCAAAACAAATCTATATATATAAAAGTGAAATGGCACTCACTCACTGACTGACTGATTGACTGACTGACTCACTCACTCACTCACTCGCATAACTAAAAATCTACCGGACCAAAAACGTTCAAATTTGGTAGGTATGTTCAGTTGGCCCTTTAGAGGCGCACTAAGAAATCTTTTGGCAATATTTTAACTCTAAGGGTTGTTCTTAAGGGTTTTAAAGTTCGTCTTTTAGCATTTATATTCTTCTTCTCCCAATCTCTTAATTATAATTGAAATTTCCATATCATATATGTTACTATAGAACTATAATCTAGATAGAGTACCTCTTCGAAACAGTTGTTAACTGGCAACTAAATTAATAATTTTGTCAGGTTGGCATTAAGTTGAGTTGACTTTGTTAGTTTGGCACCAAGTTGAAGATTTAAATGCATTTATCGCGGAAAAATTGATTGGGCACTGCTACTTCAATCCTGGGAATATTATATTACTAGCCGTCAGGCTCGCTTCGCTCGCCATATCCGTTTAGCCAGACGTTTAGTCTGGACCCCCGACTGGATTGTCCTAACATGATAAAAATGCAGGCGAGCCTGCTAATCTCATTCTTGGACGATCCAGTTGGGGGTCCAGGGGGCGGAGCCCCCTGGCTAGACGGATATGGCGAGCGAAGCGAGCCTGACGGCTAGTTATATATATTAACTCGGACTTTTTTGTTACTCATAGAAGCTATAAAAACTTAGCTTCAGTAGATATTTGGTAGGCTACTCCAACAAACTCACATATTTTATTGTATTAAATATAGACTACCGTTCTTCTTTGAATTTTCATTGTATATCATATTTCATCAGCATCATATTTTTATCATAATTGAGAATAATTTCCTATTTTTCAGAACACTTGAAAACGTCCAAGAATGGATTTTACTTATCTACTGAATCCCCAGCAAAGTTTCGAAATTCAGTGACGATTTGACAAAAAATTATTATTTTGAGACCAACTTACTTTTCAGAGCATAGAATTGAGAAATCAATATTCCAAACCGACTGTTACATTCAATTTTCGATGTATTTGCATATGTTGAAACTATTCTGAATCACAATTACTTATATGTTGGAGATGAGTATCATGGACAGCACTTTGGATAAAGCAGCTCATTAAAATCTGCGAGGCCTGTTTCAAATAGATCTCTTTAGCAAATTGCAAAATTCTTCATCACTGAGGGGATTTTTTGTTACGAAAATGAGTTTTCAGCTTTGATCTTGCTCTACTTGATGACAAGATGTTCCTGTTCTTGAGACCCGTAATGCTAAGACGGCCAGGAATACGTTGGTTGATGAGATCTTGAGAGAGAAAAAAGAAAGTCTTTGTGAATATTTTGTGTGCCGCTTGAAAACTCAAAGGCCCACGTCATTTTCGTAACGAAAAGATGATCAACGCTAACACACATGGGACAAGTCTTTAAAAAAGGAATTAGAAATGAGACGGAATGCCCGCGAGGATGCAATGAAAGGCCATTATCAGAGACTGCAACACAAAGGTATGTCATAGTTGTTCATGAATATTGCATGAAGAGTAGGCATAGTGACGTACATTCAAGAAGTCATGCTTGGACCGAACAAATTATGATTGATTTGAAAAATAAACTTCTGGCCTCATTAACGCTCGTTGGTTATTGATTTTGGTGATTTCTTATAGAACATTCTGAACAATGAATACCTAATTTCTCAAACAGTGAAATTTCAATACTCAGAGTTGAGAATTTGAAAATTGATTTTGTGACCTACTCAAAAGTTAATACTGAAAGTGTGTGTATTTTAGTATTTTATTCTCAATTTTGAATTATTATGTATCACAGAAACATTCTTCTTGAACATGCTGAACAACGAATACCGAGTACTTATGACAATCACATTAATTAGTTGACGTGTAAAATTGAAAGTTGAAGCTAACCAATAAGAAAGTGACACGCCTCCAAATTCGAGAAGCACTCTGATTGGTCAATGAGCTGTATAGCCTCCATTTTGCAGTCACAGACATCAACCAATCAGAAGCTAGTACTACTTGTCACATTTTGATCAATCAGATAGTTCTTCGTTTTCGAGTTTGTATATGTTTTGGTGTTTTGTATTAGCTCTAGCTTTGTAATTATTGATGAAATCGATTTTATTTCACATTCACCATACAAAGGTACGGTAACATTCTAACCAAAAACCGGCATCAATTTAAATACGATCTCTACATAGGCACCGAAAAAATATTCAAATCATTTCCATGTCAACAATATTTCTATATTTATTCACAACTTGCATCACTATTTCAATTTCTGTGAACAGAATCTAGAAGATGAATAGAATATTCGAATTAATTAAACTTGTCAAGTAAAAAACTACGTTATCTTGCTTCTACGTGTTCCAATAAACAAGTTACATTAACTTGAATGTTAACAATGAAGGATTTATTTTATGGAAGTGAGAATAATATAGGAAAAATTATCCAGTATAAGAAGCGAGCTCAACATGATCTCCATATGGCAGAAGATTGAAGAAAATCAGCAAAACTGGAAAGATCATGTTGAAAGGATGGAGAGCGACAGGATTCCCAGGGCAGTGATGTTGTATAACTCGGTTGTGAGGAGAAGTAGTGTGGATGCAAAAGATGGATGTGATGGTGAGTTTGAAGTCGGTACAGGCAAATTGCCTAATCCTTGTAGGATAGGAAGACGACGGCGAATATTATTCAGAAAGTGAAACAAATAAGCAATATTGAACCCACCATTATCAAACTCTTATCCATTTTGAAAATAATAGCCATTAACAGTCTATATATTCTGCTATTTATTCTAAAAATGCAATGGGCCCGTTCTGTGTACATGGAATGTGGTAAATTGTCCGATTCACAATTTACCAGGTAAAAAGTTCCGCGTTCCATGGGAAGGGTTTTGACAGATTCTGTACCAGAAACCAGTTCCAGTTCCAAAATCCTGCCCCACAATCGAAGCGTGGTAAATTGTCCGACCTGGTACAGTTCCAACTATCTGAGCTCTCATTGGTCGATTCTTGTAGTCTGCTTGCTCTCTGCGCATGCGCTGATTGTTTACCATTGCATAGCCATAGAATACATAACCAACAATAATTATGATGTATGATAACCATTCATTAAATGAATTTTTCTCTATAGAAAATTTTAGAGTAATGGAATAAAAGAATTGCACACTTTTCTACATGGTAAGTTTGTAAAACAGCCTTTCTTCATTCACGCAGCTAGTAAACGACACAAATATAGTGTAAATCAACTTTATATGTGCGCGCCAAAAGCTTGAACCAACGATTTTGAAATGGCGTTCCATGGGAACATTTTGCACTTGTCACGTGATGGAACAATTTACTGTACACAGAACGTACACAATGATTCACAGTACCATACTGAATACTCGTGTCTTGTATCTATTACAACCAATTCTCATCTTTTCAAGTCGCTTGTTGAGTTCCATCTGCTCACAGCCTCTCCATCATCCATCTTTCATTCGACTGATAAATAATTACTCCCCTACTAAATAATTATTCTTCAATCAGCACCAACAACAGAACATCACAACGAAAGCGAGAGAGAGTTTCTATATTGCATGATGATATAGTGAGTGTATGTGCGACCCAAATTGACGAATTGGTATGAGAGAAAACTGAACCTGATGTTGCAATTTAGAATTGCTGGGCTCTACACTAACATATCAACCCCCCCCCCCACACACACACACACACACAAACACACAAAACCAAACCAATACACCAGTACGAGATACCAATAATAACAATGGGTTGGTGTGGGTGTGGGGGAGGGGGCAAGTGAATACTGGACCAACACAACACACATATAAACATCAACATGTACTTAGAATTAAGTGTGAGAATTGACGCATGGCCAATACAACAGCGAGGGTGCTGGTGGGGGGGGTCAGCATCTACCGCCATTGAAATATTAATGAGTAGCCTAGCACTGGTGTGTTGCTGTAGCTCATTGCAATCAGTGGAAATTGATTAAACATGAAGCAAACAAACCGATCTGGATCAACTCAACTAGAGATGTATTAAGGGACCTCTCAACTGCATTAGATAATGTGGCTAAGTCCAAATAATATGTTGATCATTTCGGCTGTGTTAGGCTGCTTTCCTGCTGTTGACTCATTTTGTGAACGCAGCACGAGAGACCGATTCGCCTATGTGTGAGTTATTGTTATCACTGAGCCATCTTCATTTATATCGATTGCACACCAGTCTATCATAATCGCCCGATTTGTATGTCTCTATTACTATATCTACCACTTTATTCCTCTTCTATTATCATCATCATCATAATCGCCTGATCTGCACGTCTCTATTACTATTATCTACCACTTTATTTCCCTCCTATTATCATAATAATCGACTGATTTGTACGTTTCTATTTCCATATATACCACTTCATTATTGTTCTATTATCACTATCATCATAATTGCCGATACCCTCTCTGAGAATGGACTTCTTAAGGTCCAAACTTCACCGTTTCATGTGAAAACATTACAGTAGTAATGCATATACTACATAACTTTTGCATATTTCATCATTTTTCTTGCTCAATATTATTGTAGAACTCTTTAGTTTAATATGATTCACCATGTTATTTTACCGCTACTAGTATTTATTCTTAACGCTAGAACGTAAGTTAAATTATGAATTGTTAAACACATGAATAAAGGAATCTGAATCTGAATCTGAATCTTTACGTCCTAGTATTATATCTACCACTTTATTCCTCTTCTGTTACATCGTCATCATAATCGCCGCCCTCGTCTACACTATTCCACAAGTTATTTGCATCTGAAATTATTGTCTCCCTCTTGATCTCTCGTGAAATTAATGAACCCATGTAAATTCTGACCATTGCCTCACTAAGAACAAAAGAGATTATTTTTCAATTCCACTTTTCATTATGAACTGCTTATTAAAGATCACTTTGTAAACAGTAGCTACTTCTAGAACGACAGAGCAGTCAAAATTGGTTGTAAATTATAGAAGATAACACTATTGTCTCTTTTCTGTTTAGGGCTACTTGTATTATAAATAGGAGTGATCCGTGGTCTAGTGGATAGAGTGCTTGCGTATCAGCATAGAGATCCCGGGTTCAAACCCTCTCATTACCGAAAGTTTTTTAACCAGATCACTCCCGTGTTATCGAATGGGCACGTTAAACTGTCGGTCCCGGCTGAAGTATGACAGTCGTGAGGCCCATTGACGGCTTCAATTATATATTCAGGCTGTAGGACCTTCCCGCAAGGGACTCCCCTTCAACAAAAGCCATACTAATTTACTTTTTTTGTAATATAAATAGAAATAAAAATTTCAGTACCCTTTTATGAATTATTTTATGACAACTTGTTTTAACATTCATGCCATTTTGAAGTAATTTCACTTGAAATATAGAATAATTCATAAAAGGGTCTGAGATTTCCATTTCTATTTATAAAATAACTATTACCTACCAGTTACCACGTGGAGTAATTTTGGCCTTGACGTTAGTCCAGTTTCAACACGTAGTAAGTAATAGTTAATTGCTATTATTTACAATAAATTGAGACTGCTATATCTTTTCAAAAATATGAAATTGACTTATCACTTACACTAGTAGCTCTGTGAACAGTAGACCTCGCGCTCAGTGAGTTACATTGACCTGTTGTTATGTTTTCTCAAAAATTAATAAATAATTTATCAATTAAAAATGTCTAGAAAAAATCCTAAATAAACATAGAGCTTTCTGTCATACTGTCCTACTGAGCTTTCTGTCAGAACAAACAGCTGCACGATAGCTGCACGATAGAATTCGTGAGCTAGAGGTGTCTTGTCACCTGAAGGTCGACGACCTCGAGCAATACGGGCGCCGACATTCAATACGTATTTTTGGGATCCCGGAGAGTGACAAAGAAGACACGGACCTGCTGGCGCTTGATGTCTTCAACAAGAAGCTGAACGTGCCCGTAACTCTGGCGGATGTCAACCGCTCGCATCGCGTTGGAAGGCGTCAACCACCTCAACAAGGGCAAGCTAAACCCAAGGACCGACCCATCATAGTACGACTCTGCAGCTACCGGACCAGGAAGATGATCTTCGACGCTAAGAGGAAGCTGAAGGGTTCCGGCGTCACCATTCGCGAGGATCTGACTGCGGAGCGTCTCAAGATCCTCAACGCTGCGGCCGACCGTCATGGGCATAGGAATGTCTGGTCATCGGACGGGAGGATCAAGATCTCTATCGGCGAGGGAGGATTAAAGAGGGTCCACACAGTCGAGAGGATGACCGACCTTCAAAAAATAAAGGTAAATTAAATCATTTCAGGATTCGATGACTAAGGTGCCCTTCACTACAATAATAGGAAATTCGTATCAATACATTTCACAGTAGATATACCTTGGCATTTTTCATGAGCTGGCTTTCTGTTCTATAAATGAATCTTTCCACTGCTATTTACGATTATATATGAGGCAATTATTTCAAACTAAGGAGATCCACATTTGTTAATACTGATTAAAATTATCTTGATATTAATTCCCAAAACTACGTTCAATGCATCAACTACTATACTCCAGAGGGTACTTAGAGAATCATTATCTCTATTCTTACTAATAATTATTACATCTCTTACCAAAATTATTTCCATAATTAATAATTTTCGAAATGCTGAATTTCAAATAAATTGGATGATTAACATACGTTATAGATATGGATGTAATCTAGATATGGAGATAGATATGGAGGTAAAGATAGTAATCTCTATATAATGATATCTTCTACTGTTGCCACAGCTTGAACAATAGAAGCTAATGTGTGAAGAATTATTGATAGAACAGAGGGGTGGGTAGTCTGTTCATATGCTTATATAGGGGCTGTGTTTCATTTAACATTATCTTAGACATTCATCACTAAACTATTACAGTTCTCAATTTACTACTTTTATCGTTATTGCAACTCCCAATAGTTAATTATACTTCTAATACTATATAATATTTTTCACACTTCACCGTTCAATACTATTTAAAACTCATCTAAAATAATCTAGCACTTTCTCCATTGTCTTCTCTACTTCTTATTTTTTCTTTCTCGTTTCTCTTCTTGATCTTATATTTATAATGATTACTTGAATATTGTTGTTTGCGATGATGATTATTATTCTTTTCTATTCTTCTTCTCCTTCTTCTTCTTCTTCTTCTTCTTCTTCTTCTTCTTCTTCTTCTTTTTCTTCTTCTTCTTCTTCTTCTTCTTCTTCTTCTTCTCTTCTTCTTCTTCTTCTTCTTCTTCTTCTTCTCTTTCTTTTCTTTTCTTCTTTTTCTTCGCTCCTTGATTATTCAAGATCACAATGCGATGTTCTATTTCTTATTCTATAGTTCAGTTTCATGAGTTCTTCGCAATTTGTGCACATTCCTTCTTTCTCTTCTTTTCTTCCCTATTATTATCATTATTTTCCCTGTGATTTTTCCACTTGCTATCCAGCATGTTCAAATGTTTATTTCTCTTTCTATATCTATTATCTTTCTACCTTTTCTCTTTCTATCTGATTACCTTCTACTAATATCCATATATTATATTATAATATCCATATATTATCCATATAATATTCGATTCTTTCCCACATTAAATCATACTATTCCTCTTCAATTTTATGCGAATATTGATAACTTTCTTCAAAGATTTTTCGTTTTTCTGCTGGCTTCTTCTTCTCTTTTTCAGTTGTTACTGGATCCCATTTCGCTCTATCTCCACCATGAACACGATCTTCCACTACTGGATTTCATCTCTCTCTATCTTCACTTGGACTCGATTTTCCACCACTGGGTTCCATCTCTCTCTGTCTCCACTTGGACTCGATCTTCCACTACTGGATTCCTTCTCGCTCTACCTCCACTTGGACCCGATTCTTCCACTACTGGATACCTACTCGCTCTATCTCCACTTGGACCAGATCTCCCACTACCAGCTCTTCCTCAATCTTCATCTTATTCACCATTAGGATTATTCATCACCGAAACTCCACACATCTACATCTTATTGTGTTTAGTGAATTTTTAACTAGTGCTTTAAATAGTGAAGGGAGCCGAACTGTCAAGGCATACTGAATGCACTCGAATCAAGAGACTTTTTCATTTAGGTTAAGTTTTATCAGTTTCATCCCCATTTCCCCCGTCATGTGTCGTTCTGAGGTCGGTTCACGATTGGTCTGCTGCTTCCATGATGCCTCTCACTGACACGTCAGCTCGCTCGCCCTCAAGTAGGTATGATCATTTCAATAATAGTAATAATGACGCAGGTATGTTTCTAGCAAATAAGTTCCACTCTTTCAAAAAACTTTTCAAGGCTGCTCACCTTAACGTACAATCCCTCAGTTGCCACATTGATGAACTCAGAGCAATCTTCCGTTTTCAGGACTTCAATATAATCGGAATTTCCGAATCATTTTTGAAGCCTAGTATTTCATCAAATTTTGTTGCATTGCCTGGATATAATCTTTTCGGAATGATAGATTAAATAAAGCTTGTGGGGGTGTAGCAATTTATGTGAAAGATGGTATCAAAACAAAAGTTTTAATCACATCTAAACAAGAGTATTGTTCCAGACCAGAGTTTATGCTACTTGAATTATCCTTATCTAGTAATGATAAATTACTCGTTGGTATCTGTTATCGCCCACCAAAAATAGGTCATTTCACAGATTTCGAAAATGCCTTGCTTTCTCTTATGCCTTGTTATAACAGTATACTAGTTATGGGGGATATGAACACCGACTTGAACATGACGAATCGTAACTTTGACTACTTTCAACTGACTACAATTTTCCAATGCCTAAACATGACTATTTTACCCCTCGATCCAACTCATCTTACTAATGAATCTGACACACTCATTGACCTTCTCATTGTTAGTGATCCTAACGAGGTTAGGATCAGTCCCAGCTATTTCTGGACATGATTTGATCTACTGTGTTCTTTCCCATAAGATACCTAAGCCAGAACAGAAAATTATCACTTATAGAGACTTCAAAAACTTTGATGAAGCCGCCTTCCTGACTGATGTGGCTCAGACTCCTTGGCATCAAATTGAAGCGTTACCCTCAGTTGATGACATGGTCAAGACTTTCGAGAATTGGACTTTGACTCTGTATGACAAACATGCACCTTATGTGACAAGGAGGATTAATAGAAAACGACGAGTACCGTGGATGACTGAAGACATACTTAAGATGATGGGACGTAGAGACAAAGCACATAGAAAATTTAAAAAGACATTTGACTTGGACAGTTTGATAGAGTATAGGAGCCTTAGAAATAGAGTTAAACAGGAATTACGGAACTCGAAGATTAGGTACTTGAATTCGTTTATGACAAACAATAGACAAGACTCTAAATCACTTTGGCAGGGAATAAAAGAATTCGGGCTTGGCAAACAGAAATCGAATCCACAAATTGACTTACCATTGAACAATATAAATGACCATTTCGTTTCACACTCTAACCAACGCGACGAAGTTGTCATTGCTAATCATATAGATGATCTTGAAGAGTAGGTTCCAAACTTAGATTTACCAATTACTGATCAATTTCATTTCCATCCAATCTCAGAAGAAGACACTTTCAGAGCAATTCAACGTATTCATAGTAATGCTACGGGTGTAGACAAAATTCCTATTAAATTTATCAAGAAGATGTTATTTGCTGTTTTACCAACCATTACATATATTTTCAACAAGTCACTTGAAGAAGGCATTTTCCCTGAAAACTGGAAGTTTGCTCTGGTTCGCCCTCTAAATAAAGTTCCATCACCCAATAAAGTTGAAGATTTTAGACCAATCAGTATTTTACCTGCATTGTCAGAAGTGCTAGAAAGACTCATTCATGCTCAAGTTGTAAAATTTCTAGACAACAATAGTAAGCTTCATAATTTTCAATCAGGCTTTAGAAAATTCCATTCAACTGAGACAGCTCTGCTTCGTGTCACTGATGATATAAGGTTAGCTATGGACCAAAGAAAATGCACCATCCTCACCCTATTTGATTTTTCTAAAGCATTCGATACTGTTGATCATACAGTAACTTCTGAATAAGTTGGCTATTCTTGGTTTCAGTCACAACTCGTTAGTTTGGTTTAAATCCTATCTATTAGGTAGGAAACAATGTGTATCTGTCGGTGACAATAAGTCTACTTGGAAAAACTTTATGCATGGAGTACCACAAGGTTCAATTTTAGGCCCTCTCCTCTTCACTTTGTATGCTAATGACCTTTCTTCCATTATCAAATTCTCCAGTTTCCATACTTATGCAGACGACCTTCAAATCTATTTAAGCTGTCCCATAACAAAAATTAATGAAACAGTTGGAATAATGAATCAGGATATCAATTCGATAGTGGAATGGACAAAGAAAAATGGCCTTAAGCTTAATCCCATCAAAACACAACCCATTATAATTGGATATTCTCGTCTTATAAACAATATTGACCTTGAATCGATTCACAAAATTAGTGTAGACGGTAATGACATTCCTTACTGTAGCTCAGTTAAAAATTCAGGCATTATTATGAAAAATACTCTTGACTGGTCAGAACAAGTGAACAAAATTTGTAAAAAGGTATTCTCAGCCATGCATGCATTGAAGAAAATGCACGATATCCTCCCTAGAAACATTAAATTATTATTGGTTCAATCTCTCATCTTCCCACATTTAATGTATTGTAATTCTGTTCTTAATGATATAACCATGTTAAAGAACGAATTGTATATATATATTATATAAACTCATGTTATTTCAATTATACACTGCATACTGCTGTATATTACTGAAATTTGATAACCCTGATCTACTTTCAGCCTACTTCAATTTATTATCATTATTTGATCTTATCTACCTATATAATTATTTTACTTTATCAATTTTCTGTTTTTTTTTCTCTCTTCAATATTCATATTGATTAAAACTTTTACAATATTTCCATTATTAAATAAATCCTTAGTTTAAATAACGAAATTAACGTTTTGGTAGAGAGTTAGTGGGGAGGATATTTTTAATATTCTTCCCAAAGAATGGACATTGATATGTCCAAAGCTCCGCCAATTCATGTAGATGCATAACAATATGATTATTATCTATAGTTATTATATTACAAATTGCTTTTTCATATCATATACAGTTCAATAGTTATTTTCTTAGTCTATATTATGTAAATTCATCTATAACTTTGCTGTATTGTAAGCTATTGTATATAAGTGTATAAGCCAGTATATATTGTAATCTACATAAATAAAGTACTCAATCAATCGATCAAAAAAATCAATCCTATATCGTACCGTGACGTGTCGTCCCGGAATGTGAGTGTGAGCGCTGTTATCAGGTCTGGCTGCAACTGTATACAACGTTGATGGAAAGATACAATTTTCAAGATGTTCGATGTTTTTGAACGGGTAGTATTATAGTCAACTGTCTACTAACGTTAATAGAAAGATACATTTTCAAGATGTTCGATGTTTTTGAACGGGTAGTATTATAGTCCACTAGACAGCTGATTTATGATGAATAATTCAATAGTCTGATTTTTACGGTAATATTGACGTATGAAGAAGGCTCCTTTTTCCTTTTATATTATCCTTGAAATGCAAAATTTCCAAAAACCTTGTATATATAAACATATAAAAATTCAATCATTAAGAGAAATGCCAAACCGTCGACTTGAATCTTAGACCTCACTTCGCTCGGTCAACTATTATCCAATCAATTTGTTGAGGAAGAAATTCTAGGTCAACGCCTGTTGTTGCATTATAATATCAAGTGTTAACTCGATCCTAAAACCGGAAACCAATTCTTTAAATCCTAACAAATCGTCCGAAAACCTTCAACAATCACATTGCTCGCTTGTTGAACGAATAGATGTCACATGCATAAAACCAGCTCATCGTCCTCGAATTTTACTGAACGCATGGGTCTTTGAGTGGGGGTGGGGAGCGGTAAGGGTGTTCCATAAATCATTCATGGATCGGAGAGATCTCTATGGCAGCAAAAGGGGGTTTTTGGTCGACATTTGAGACCGCAACAAAGTGGAGACCCCCTTTGACCCCATCCCCTTTTTCGAAACCCCCTGACTGGAGAGATGGTGGGGGTAGCATAGGAAGGAACCTGCATACTTTATTGTGGTAGTGACGACAACGAACACTGCACACACACACAGAGGCAAAACTACATAAATATCTCACTACACACATAGAAAATACACACTACAACAGTACAAGATGAATCTGGTATTCATTGTGATCCGGTTGGTTCCTTCCTTTTCATTCGTGAATGGGGAATGAAGCATGTAGAGATGGTGTGCCCTTCCAATGATATCTCAGCACTCTCACAACTCCACTGAGATTTGCATTTGAATGTGCGCAAATATGCTATTAGTAAGTCACTGACATCATGAAGGGATGCATAAATGTTTTGGATATATTATTAGAATACGTGTGATTCATTTTGTATCATTTTCACCCAGTTTTGTTCTGGGAATTTCGATAACAGTTGATGATGAACATTTACTTTGTTCATATTGATGATATTGATATCTTGATGATATGAAGTTTGAAGGACCTTGATATTGATATATGAAGGAGCGTACAGACTTACGCGCTGCGTGACACACAAACGGAACTCGAGCAGTAGGCAAGATGATCGCAGATCGCACGATTCCGGTTCGCGCGCAAAGCCCCGCCTACAACAATGGAATTCTTTTGTGTTTATGGTGTAATAAATTGAATTGAATTGAATTCTCGTGCTCTAATCTCAATCACCGCACTTAGCAAGTCATTTTTTGTTCATGGAACGCGCATTTGAATCTTTATGCAGCTTTAGATTTGATTAATTGATTTGGTGACTGATGAAAATTTATCAATGGTGTGAACAGATAATGTGACAAACCTGCGTTTCCCTTATAACACAATGGGAGATAGAAGGAAGGAGGATGAAGAATGAGTAGACTACTGATAAAGAAAACTAGAGATAGTGTAAATTTGCTAGTAGAAGAAGATGAAGGAGTAATCAGATGGATGAATTGTTTGAGCTGGAAAAAACAGCAAGAAGATCTTGGGTGCTGTTGATTATCAACCACAATAAATTTTTCAAATTAATGATCAAGCGAAAACGAGAGTATATCATCATTTTTGTGTCTGATCGAATGAATAAATATGAATTCATATCATGAATATTTTTAAGTAAGACATAGTTCAATGCTATAAATAATTTCTTCGAGTCATTGAAATCATTTGAACATTGATGATCAATTTTATTGCACTATCTTTGAATGGACTAGGAAAATTAAAGGAATCTGAGGAAGAGAGAATGAATGAGGAAATAGGATTACAAGAAGTGTGGAGGAGGAAGAATGAAAAAAGAAAAAGATAGGTAGGTACACTGTCAAGTCAGAATGGACTATAAAAATGTAATAAATCTGAGGAAGAGAGGATGAATGAGAAAATAGAAAATAGAAAATGAATTACAAGAAGTGTGGAGGAGGAAGAATAAAAATAAGAGGAAGAAAGGATCAAGAAGAAAATGAGTAGAAGGTGGAAATGTGTAAGTTGTGAAGCACGTACCGGGCATCAGTCGGTCCACTGGTATCCAGTTGACTGGCACTGCTAGCAGCACTGAAAAAGCTTTGTTTTATTTCCAAAGCTGCAACTGTAGCACCATGCCAACTCACTCTCACTCTTTCTCTATTCCTTTCCAACAGCTCGAGACCAAAGAAATGATCACTTCTCCATTATTTATTGATAAATTGCACACCAACAATAGTCTTTTGTCTATTCCCTAGTTCAGCTCTAACGGCAATGGCTCTTTTCTATTTTATTTCATTCCAAATAAAATTCCAGTAGCGTACACAAGGTACAATATTCGAGTCTATGTACTTGCTTTTCTTTTTCACAATACCAATACTTTCTATCTTCAGTATCGGTATGCCAACGTTGTAAGATGTACTTCAAGTCAAAGATATTTGTATTATTTGTCTCTGGTCATACACTGTACAAAACTCTATTTTCATGGTTCTTTTAGTATGAAAGGTTATAACAATGAATCCCAAATTAGACATCATGATTCAGCTATATTGTTATAAAGGAAAGAACTGGCATAAACACGTACGAGATAGGAAATAATCAGGAATGACTCATCGTCACGTCATAAATACTGGACTTATTAACTTGAAATTTTGCATAATAGACCCTTTATTTACCGAGGATGGTCATAAGCCTATTTCAATTTTTCAAGATTTCATTATGTCAAGTTTTCTGTTTGTCAAGTTATAAATAGGACCCTCGGGGAGAACAGGTTATCTGTTAGTCATGAATAATCCATAATTATTACTAAACGAAAGTCCAACTTAAATGCTGTAAATCACCCCGAAGACTTCTTCTACTGCAAATATTGACAACAGGGTGAACATCGAATTTCCATCTAGCTGTTTACCCTGTTGTCAATATTTACAGTAGCAGAAGTCTTCAGGGTTTTTGATTTATAGTATTTAATTTGGACTTTCGTTTAATAATAATTATTTATTCATTAGGATTTTAATAATAATGCAATATCTCAGTAATATTTCCATCTATAAATAATTCATTTTAGTGTCGAATTATTCAAGTGTTTTTACGAGTACATTATGAATTTTGAAGATTTGAGTCATTTTCGATTCATTGATATAGTGGTTTGGTATTATTATTGTGATATTCATCGTATGATATTCATGATTAGAATTGAATTTTCTATTCTACTTCATAGCAGTAGTAATTAATTCAGACCTCGTGTTACAGTTTTTCAGTAGGGTATTCATAGTCTGCGATTGATGTGAAGTGTATCAGTTTTAAATTGAAATTTGTTTTTTTTTCAAAAAGCATTGTAATTTTTTTTCTTTTATCATTATTTTCTTCCAGTTTTATCAACCTTCGAAATTTATTAATTTTCAAGCTGTATATTACCTACATGGATAAATATTTTATGATCATAGACTATTGTTGAGGTGGAGGTTTAACAATAACAAAGTGGAGTAGAAGATATAAGAACTTTCTCAAATGGTACAAGCTTCCTGCGATGTCTTTCCAACTCCCCGCATAGAAATCGATCAAAGAACATTCTTTGAGAAATAAATTATGGTCTGGATGGCCTCAACTTTCCCATCTTTTTTATGAGTCACTCCTTTTCAAACTTCTATTATGTTTATATAATATCGGCAATATCTGAACCTACCCTGCCCTGAAATATCGTCACACTTATCGGACCACAGATAGCAGGAAATTGGAAGTCGCAGCGTGAAAACTGAAAACTTCACTCGGAGGATATAGATAAGAAGTTTGCAGCTAACCGAGTTACTCTTCGCTTAGAACAACTTATTCCCCAAGCTTTTGCATACAAATCTGTTCTGGTTTCAGCAAAGTTTGAGCATCTGCCAAGATTAGACAAAAAATCCGGCGAGCTGCTACCTGACGGGAGAACTCGGAAATTATCTTGCTTACTTTGGGCAACAAAGTGCAATGTCACTCATATCAAATACAGGACAGATATACAGATATCATGTCATATCAAATATAGAGCAGATAATACAGATATATCATGTCATATCAAATATAGGGCAGATAATATTATGATATCTGTATTTGATATGGGTGACATTGCCCAAAGTGAGCAAGATAATTTCCGAGATTATCAAGTCATATGATATCAAATGCAGGATGGAATCGTTAGAAATCGGTGGTAGAATGTTAGAAGTTAGAACCATGTATATGTCCTGTATTTGATATGAGTGACATTGCCCAAAGTGAGCAAGATAATTTCCGAGATTATCAACTCATATGATATCAAATACAGGATAGAATCGTTAGAAATCGGTGGTAGAATGTTAGAAGTTAGAACCATGGAATTATTTTTATGATTATTGAAGAGAAATGATTATTTTTGGGTTGTACCTGGTGGTTACAACCACAAGGCTTGTCACAAATTGAGGCAGGTCGCGACGTGACATGAAGTGACGTGAATCTGTTGGATAAGATAATAAAATAATATGATCATATTATAATGTTCACACGTGCTAGCTTTGTCTCAATGTGAACATCAAAATATGATATCATTAACTCATCTAGCAGACTCACGTCACGTCATGTATCATGTCAATTTGTGACAAGCCTTAAGAAACCATACGCATTCCTGTACACGTATTCTGTGTCACAATCTACTCCATATTCATAATTGTGCAGTGTTTGTATTGATTGTTATCAATTTCAATTTAAACATTTTTAATAGTGACGAGAATCAAATAACTTTACAAGTAGTAGTGGTCAAGTTTATATAGATCAAGAGTTTCTTCACATTGAGTTTTCTATGCCACGATACCACGGTATGTAGAAGTAGAACATAATGAAATGAGTGAGATCAACCACTACCTCCGTAAACAAAGCCGTAGTGCATAACAAGTGGTTGATGGTAACGTCAGCACAGCTCCTACACCAATAAAAATCGCTTGCTTTCAGGTGATCTATATCAGCTAGTATTTTACTTTCCTTGCCCTATTACCATAGGTAAGGAAAGTATTGCTTTCCGAAAAAATTAAGGTACCCCAATTTCTAAATTTCTATACGTTTCAAGGTCCCCTGAGTCCAAAATAATGGTTTTTGGGTATTGGTCTGTGTGTGTGTGTGTGTGTGTGTGTGTATGAGTGTATGTGCGTATGTGTACACGATATCTCATCTCCCAATCAACGGAATGACTTGAAATTTGGAACTCAAGGTCCTTACAATATAAGGATCCGACACGAACAATTTCGATCAATTGTGATTCAAGATTGCGGCAAAAATTGCGAAAATGTTGTCAAAAACCGGGTATTTCGCGATTTTCTCGAAAATGACTCCAACGATTTCGATGAAAGTTATACCTAAAATAGTCATCGGTGAGCTCTATCAACTGCCACAAGTCCCATATCTGTAAAAATTTCAGGAGCTCCGCCCCATCTGTGCAAAGTTTGTTTTTAGATTCTCAATTATCAGGCTTTAGATTCAATTTAAACAAAAAATTTCGAGTGGAAAAGATTGAGCATGAGAATCTCTACAATTAATGTTCAGCAACATTTTCCCCTATAATTAAAAATAAGCTCGAAATTCGAGAAAATGTGACTATCCAATTGCAAACTGTTGATTGTATTAAATGATTCACTATGAAGAGATAGCAGACCTCGTGTGTCTCCAGCGTTATTGCCCTGTCACCAGCTGGCTCAAATCTTTGAATAGTAGACTTGTAAATGCGCGGGAACACTAGCGTCAGGTGATCAATTTTCATAACGGCAAGGAAAGTTGTGTGAGTGTGCCACACCAGATTTTTTATTGGTGTTGCTGTGCTGACGTTACCATCAACCACTTGTTCACGCCGGTAAAGGTTACGAGTTACGAGCATGTTTGGATTGAATGTTAGTGGAATATTAAATTGTAATGTTCAACCATTATGTTTAATGTATGTATTTGTATTACCAATTATTGTAAAAATGCAGTGGAATAAACGAATTATTATTATCATTATTATTATTATTCATGAATCTTCTCAAACCTCTAGTACCCATTCATAAGTTCACTCTTACCCATTAGGAAAATATGGATTTCAATTCGTGTTGATCCATACCTCCGTAAACAAAGCCATAGTGCATGACAAGTGGTTGATGATAACGTCAGCACAGGTAGGGCTCCTACACCAATAAAAATCGGTTGCTTTCTGCTGATCTATATCAGCTAGTATTTTTATTGGTGTAGGAGCCCTACCTGTGCTGACTTCACCAGAATGCACTAGGCCATATGTTTACGGAGGTATGGATCAACACGAATTGTAATCCACATTTTCCTAATGGGTAAGAGTGAACTTATGAATGGGTACTAGAAGTTAGAGAAGGCTCATGAATATTTCACTAAAATTCAATGCAAACATGCTGGTAACCTTTACCGGCTTGTAACGTCGGATTCATTCCATTTTATTGATTCAGTTATATACCAGAGGTGACATTGGTTTCTCGTCTATCTCTCACCACCCATGTACAAGTTAGATTGAACAATGCATTTCCCATGTTCATCTTGTCTTCTTTTTCCAGTGTTGGAACATTTATACCCGTTATGTATAGAGTGTCTCACGAACAGGTTTACACGTTTAATTTTATATTACGTGCCCATTCATGTACCGAACTTTTATCTCTTTTACCGCACGTGCTAACTTTCCAGATTCCGTTTCTTTCCAGATCATAAACGATCGGTTTCGACTATATTATTAGAACTTCTCTTTAATATTCAAAAAATGTATCTTTCCAAACTAAAACATTTTATTCCCCCAAAAAGTAACATTTTTTTTAAATTCGATAACTTGTTTATTTTGGCATTAATCGCGAATATTAGAACAAAGCCAATGATATACTGAATGTATTAAAAGAATCTCCAATGGGAAATTCGAAACCGTTTATGATCTGGAAAGAAAACGGAGTTTAGCACTTCAACAACCCATAACTCGCTTATTAGACCACTTATAAATTTCAGTTGCCACTTTTTCTCACTCTTATAATGATGTTAACAATTATATTGAAAAAGATTTCCCAATTAAAATAAAAATAAAAAGGTGTACCGAACAGCCTATTCCCAATTTTTTAAGTTTTCAAATAGCATAGCAATATTCATTCAGAAAATGAGTAATAAAACCTGTCATGATCAGAGTCCCATATCACACACTGAAGTAACGTGTCATGCTCTGGGAGAAAAACGTCAAAACCTTATCAATAAAGCCTTAAAATATATCATATAACATTGAATTAAATTGACTCTAATATCGATCTATGGATAGGCCTATCTACAAACAACACAAAATCACCTTCACTGCAATACAAAAGCATATTTTAATTATTATATTCACATGAATTTTGTATCGTCTTCACGAGAGCTACCTACTACAATTAAACCAGTGTTGAGCGACAAATAAGGTGAGCTCATTTTTGTTTTGAGACCGGGAACAATTAGCAGGCTCAAAGCAAGGGCAGCCTCGCCCGGTGTTGGGAAAGGGCAATGTGATTACATTACCCAAACGGCGTCAACACTTTGAGCCCTTCACAAGTTTGAATTTCACCAGCCCTTTGTCCAAGCCTCGAATAATCTGTCTCTACTCCCTTCCTTCCAACATACCCTGTCTTCCTCTATTCGCTTTGTGCACTCCTTCCATTTTTCTAAGTTGCAATTTGGATGAAGTGTATAGAGATTGAGCATATCCTATCCTGATTAAGTGAGGTTGAGAAGTAAACAATCTTATATATTTTCGAATGGAGAATGTATATTCACTTCACTTCCATCTATATGGTGAACTGTGTATAGAGTTTGAGCATATCCCATCTTAGAGTGAAGTGATCTATTTTTAAGATAGGCTAGTGCAATTATTCTGAAGAGAATAGTTTTTAAGAATACTTAATCTTTGAAATTGAAGTTGCTTTCCATGACGAAACACTATATAATAACTTTGTTGTAGTTCTGACACTGTGTTACTTGTAAATATTAGAACAAAGCCAATGATATACTGAATGTATTAAAATAATCTCCAATGGGAAATTCGAAACCGTTTATGATCTGGAAAGAAAACGGAGTTTAGCACTTCAACAACCCATAACTCGCTTATTAGACCACTTATAAATTTCAGTTGCCACTTTTTCTCACTCTTATAATGATGTTAACAATTATATTGAAAAAGATTTCCCAATTAAAATAAAAATAAAAAGGTGTACCGAACAGCCTATTCCCAATTTTTTAAGTTTTCAAATAGCATAGCAATATTCATTCAGAAAATGAGTAATAAAACCTGTCATGATCAGAGTCCCATATCACACACTGAAGTAACGTGTCATGCTCTGGGAGAAAAACGTCAAAACCTCATCAATAAAGCCTTAAAATATATCATATAACATTGAATGAAATTGACTCTAATATCGATCTATGGATAGGCCTATCTACAAACAACACAAAATCACCTTCACTGCAATACAAAAGCATATTTTAATTATTATATTCACATGAATTTTGTATCGTCTTCACGAGAGCTACCTACTACAATTAAACCAGTGTTGAGCGACAAATAAGGTGAGCTCATTTTTGTTTTGAGACCGGGAACAATTAGCAGGCTCAAAGCAAGGGCAGCCTCGCCCGGTGTTGGGAAAGGGCAATGTGATTACATTACCCAAACGGCGTCAACACTTTGAGCCCTTCACAAGTTTGAATTTCACCAGCCCTTTGTCCAAGCCTCGAATAATCTGTCTCTACTCCCTTCCTTCCAACATACCCTGTCTTCCTCTATTCGCATTGTGCACTCCTTCCATTTTTCTAAGTTGCAATTTGGATGAAGTGTATAGAGATTGAGCATATCCTATCCTGTTTAAGTGAGGTTGAGATGTAAACAATCTCATCTATTTGAATGAAGAATGTATATTCACTTAACTTCCATCTATATGGTGAACTGTGTATGAAGATTGAGCATATCCCATCTTAGAGTGAAGTGATCTATTTTTAAGATAGGCTAGTGCAATTATTCTGAAGAGAATAGTTTTTAAGAATACTTAATCTTTGAAATTGAAGTTGCTTTCCATGACGAAACACTATATAATAACTTTGTTGTAGTTCTGACACTGTGTTACTTGTAAATATTCGAAAAAACACTTACTTTTGTTGGAGTATTGAGGAATGCATTTCACTCCTGAAGAGGAGCTTCATCAGCCAGGGACACCAGGGGCGCTTGCTCTTATGGGTTGGACTGTGTGGCCAAAATGTGAGAAAATATTACAAAATAAACTTCAAATCGAATGTAATATTTTCCCACATTTTGGCCACACAGCCCAACCCATAAGAGCAAGCGCCCCTGGTGTCAGGCTGATGAAGCTCCTTTTCAGGAGTGAAATGCATTCCTCAATACTCCAACAAAAGTAAGTGTTTTTTTCAAATATTTACTAGTAACACAGTGTCTGAACTACAACAAAACTTAATCTTTCTACCTTTCTTAGTTCATTACATGAAGAATGTATATTCACTTAACTTCATTCTTCAGGAACTGAAAATGAACTGTGTGTAGAGATTGAACATATCCTATCTTGATTAAAATCAAGTGATCTGCTTTTAAAAAGGCTCACAGTGCAATTATGAAGAGATTATTTTTCAAGAATACTTGATCGTTCTACCTTTCTTGGTTCATTACATTAAGAATGTATATATTCACTCCACTTCATTCTTTACGAACTCAAAATTAACTGTGTACAGAGATTGAGCATATCCCATCTTAATAATTAGGTCAAGTGATCTGTTTTTTTAGCTGGGCTTACTGTGCAATTATGAAAAGAGTAGTTTTACAGGATACTTGATCGTTCTACCTTTCTGAATGACATGCTTTAAAGCTTATTTCAATAAAAAAATAATCTGCAAATATCAAACTTCAACACACGTTAGGCCATTGCAATTTGAATTGAAATAGAAAATATTCAATACATTAACAGTAATGAAAACCATCTATATAATATGTGATTAACAGAGCCGAAAAACCTAAAATATTGTACTGTTTCATTATATTCAAGTACTAGCAGGTAACCCGTGCTCCGCAAGGGTCTATTTTAAAACTTGACAAACTGAAAACTTGACCGAGTGGAATCTTGAAGAGTTTGAAATAGGCTTAGAATCATCCTCGGTTAATTAAGAATCTACATGGAAAATTTCTAGTTAATTCTAGTCCAGTAGATTAGACGTGATGATGCGTCAAACATAATTTTCCTATCCCGTACGTGTATAAGCCATTTCTTTCCTTTATTATAGTATAGATAAGTTCTTCAACTTGATACTTACCTAATAAAGTGACAGAACTCAAATCTTGTTTAGAAACCTTCTTCAACTTAATGCCAACCTGACATAATTGGACTGGTTATTAATTTAGTTACCAATACAACCGCATATTTAGTTACAATCGATCTGTTTCGAAGAAGTAGTCTTCCTAGAGTATAGTTCCATATTAACATAAATGGTATATATTCATGTCCCATGAATGAAATTGGAACATTAATTCTGAAAAATCTAGAAGAAAAATTGGAATTTGGGCTTCGAGGTGCACGAGATTGATATTATTAGAATCGATGTTCAAAATTTGGAAATCTAAATCATTCCGTTTTTCCGGTATGCAAACCACAAGTTGACGTGTTTTGATGCGAACAAACACAACCCTACTCTCTCCTATTATACAGTATAGATAATAATTGAAGACATAGATTTTCCAACATAGACATAGATTTATTTTCTTTATATTTATATTACAAGTAGCCCTATACAGGAAAGAGATAAATAAGATGGCATATCAACCAAGCATAGTCCATAAATGGAAATATACACAATTAAAAATATTTAAAAAAAAGGGTACTGAGATTTTTATTTATTTTCTTTATATTTATAGATTTTCCAAGTAGGCTACACAATGAATCAATAACATGAGAATACAATAGTACATTTCCACAGTTTAACTACTTTTTTGTTCGATTGTTCACCCTTCAAATTATTGTGAGTTCCCTTCAATTAACACAGCAATTTGACTCGGAAAATTACATAACTAGTGAGTCAGTCCATGATGCCGAATCTCAATACAATTCCCAACTTCATTTTGTCTTCTTTTTCAGTACTCAAGCATCTTCACTTCTATTTACTCTTTCCAGGTCTGATATTGCTTCCTGTATAGTGAGGTTCACTTTATAGTGTCACCATTAAATGAATGGGAAGAACATTGGTGTTATTTATAGTGAATACTGACTGAAGTGGAGGTGAATCCGACTATAGCTTTGCCTCATATAAAGCAATAAGAGAAGTCGATCAACCCCTCCCCTCCCCGCCCCTCCCTCCTGATCACTGCCTCCCACCACAGTATTCAATCAATCCTAGTGGAAATAATCTTATATTGAGAAAGTTGGCCCTTTCTCTATTGGACCGGTACAAGCTGCTCTTGTGTTCCCTATCCTGGGGGTCAGCACAGCACACAAGCAGAACAGTCTCTAGAAGCACTATGGATCAGTTAGTTGAGGAGGGCACTTCTTAATCAAACTAACCGTTGCCTCCTCCTCTAACTCCTCCTCCTCCTCCACATCCTCCTCCCCCACCTCCTCGCCATCCTCCTCCAACCATCCTCCTCCTGCTCACTCACAACTTCTTTTCATCCTAAACCACCCTCTCTTCTTTTATCCGGCAAATATACCTGTGGCAATTACTGGAAGAAGGAGGGAATCAAGGAAAAACGTATATAGCAATAAAGGTGGATTAACAAGCAGTGAGCCGGAAGTAGATTCCTTTTTTATGTACTTTTTGTCTCTTATCTAGAGCAATACAGATGTATGTTTATTGTATGTCAGAAAGAATATTTACAGAGGAAGTAGACATTTTATTGGAGGAAGTGGCCGAACAACAACCCATTCAACATTTTTATTGTACGGTATTGAAAATGAAACTTGAGATCCTGTCTGCAAATTGTTTATAAGAATTATTAGATCAATAGCCGTCAGGCTCCGCCCCCTGGACCCCCGACTGGTTCGTCCAAAAATGAGATCAGCATTTTTATCATATGTTAGGACGATCCAGTCGGGGGTCCAGACTAAACGTCTGGCTAAATTGATATGGCGAGCGAAGCGAGCCTGACGGCTAGTAATATAATATTCCCAGGATTGAAGTAGCAGTGCCCAATCAATTTTTCCGCGATAAATGCATTTAAATCTTCAACTTGGTGCCAACCTAATATAGTCAACTCAACTTAATGCCAACCTGACAAAATTATTAATTCAGTTACCAGTTAACAACTGTTTCGAAGAGGTACTCTCTCAAGATTATAGTTCTATATCAACATATGGTATGGCCTAATTCAATTATAATTAAGAGAATAAGAAGAATATACATGCTAAAAGACGAACTTTATCCCCTTAAAAACCACCCTTAGAGTTAAAATATTGCCAAAAGATTTCTTAGTGCGCCTCCAAAGGGCCAACTGAACATACCTACCAAATTTGAACGTTTTTGGTCCGGTAGATTTTTAGTTCTGCGAGTGAGTGAGTGAGTGAGTGAGTCAGTCAGTCAGTCAATCAGTGAGTGAGTGCCATTTCGCTTATATATATATATATATATATATATATAGATTACCAATCAGAACATCTACAAAGACACATGAAGTATTTAAAACTAACTCTCATAATAAGATTATTAATAATGTTATAAAATATTGTGAAGAATTGAATAAATATTAGGCCCGTATAAAGATGCACGGTTCAAACCAATATTCTAGAATATTCTAGGTATTCCAGATACATTGGTTTAAACGGAAAAAAGACAGCTATTCGTTTAAACCCCGAATGAAACACATTATGATGCGAACCCCACCATATATCTACGAGTAGCTCGGGACACATATAACCGCACCAAGCCCGTGCCGAGGTACGGCCGAGCTACGTCCGCGACACGGTGATGGTGGTAGGAGAACACACATATCCGTGCGACTGCCGAGCGGCAGCAGTGTCTCAGTTCTGTAGTGCTACTGTGGTCTCATTTCTGAATGTGTTAAACTATTGTTAATAATATAACACTATTAAAGCTTGTTACATCCGATTTAAATTTATATTTTTCAATTTTAAACTAATTACCTGTCGACATAGAAGATGAGAATCATAGTGCTGGTATATATTTCGGTGCATAACAATACCACAATCAGTCATGTATCGTGAATATATGAAAAGCAAAAAATTGTTATCTTCTGCCTTACGTATATCTAAACGTAATTAGTTTTTCGCCCCACTTGGATGTAATGAGCTGGTTTTCGTGCGTCATATGGAGGCCGAAAATTATTGTTTTCTGACCAGGCCGGTAAAAGTTTTACGGCCCTAGGGCTGTAAAATGACCTTGAATAGCAGCTGATCGTGTCCGATCTCACAAAAATCATAGAGATAATCTTATAACGACTGTAATAATCTATATAATTATGTATCGTGAATCGCAGTATCATGTCTATAATATATTTTATAAATTACTGTTTCATAATTTAATATTTATTATTGTGTTTTTGATATCAAACAATAGAATACGATGATATCTCCATAGCCTCAACAATATAATGTTGGCTACATTGTCCATTGTCAGAAAGGTACGTATCGCAAGTATTTAAAAGTGAAGAATCGAATTTGAAATCAAAGTACAATAATTATATCAATATTTAAAAGTGAGGTAGAGTAATAATTGTTTCTTTTTTATTATCGAATTCCACTTCTTAATGCAATACAATCAACAATAATAATAGGAAAATACAGCAGAGATCTAAAGTTTAAGGTAAGCCTACTGGTGAAACTCAGCCTTGACTGAAAAATTCCTAGTAATTTTTCCGTAATTTCATTATTAAAACTTTTAGATAATTTTTCTTCAATATCAAACCATATAGAGAAAACATTAGGCCCACTCAAGATTGAATCTTCGAATGTTTTCTCTATGATTTAACTATTTTCAGAGCAATATTTTGTTGTGAAAATGCCGGCAAACCGGCTTCAAGTTTGCCGCTATACACTATAATTATTATAGTAGCCTACATAGTACGTTACCTGACTTTCAGGCCTCTACGATCAACAATACACAATGGCCGAGAGCGTAAAGGCGTAATACATCAGAACTCTCAAAGCTCAGTGAATTACAAACATGATCTAGGTTCGAACCTCGGCCAATGACATTTTTTTGTCGATGAATTTCGACTTTTATTAGCTATATTTTATATTAGTTACCGTAATTTAAATTTCAATCAATTTTTTAGATATATTTTGAGACAAAACTGTGAAATATGCAATTATATTAATTTTTTAATCACATTATTTCAAAATAGTAATGAAAATTCGATTCATCCATCTATCCATGAGATATTGCACCAGGCGCAAATCGCGAGCTATAAAAATTCAAACAATTATTGGAAATATTAATAGTATAAAAATATTGTCACTATTGTAAATTATTAATTAGTAATATTGAAATTAATTGACAGTGAAAGTTGTCATAACCAAGATTCAAACTATCAAAATATGCTGTTTGAATTTTATTTATTTTTCAATTTCTTATATATTGGGAAGTTTTTTTTGGTGTGGCGAAAAATAGCGTTCGCAACACGGGCAAAAATGTTTTTCCGTTTCTCGAACGCTTCAAGTTCTCGACTTTGTCTCGAACTTGAAAACCGCGATCTCGAGCCGGAAAACGTACATTTTCGACCCTAGGTGCGAAATATACTATTAAATTTGAAATTTAATACAAAGTCATGGGTTCCATCTTTTCTACTTGTTGTTTATTTTATTTTTTATTATATTATGTCTATTATACCTTTGGCTCAAGTTATTTGGTTCTACTTTTACTTTTGGTTTAACTTATTTTTTCGTTTAACCATATTTCTCATCACTTGATCGTACAAAACTGGAAAATTCCGTATCTCTTCAATCAGTTTTTCATTCTCCATGTTGAACGAGGCCGCACCGTCTCCGTCAAAAGTGAACTGAACTAGTCGGTGACGGCGCGGGCACGGCTTGGGCAACAAACACGGTGACGGTGCTGACGCGGTGCGGTAGTATGTGTCCCTACACGTTAAAAGCATTTGTTTTCTCACTCAGTAGTACGTCCGTCACACGGCCGTGCCGCGGCGCGGGCTCGGTGCCGATATGTGTGTCCCGGCCATAAACAGTCATAGTTTAGCATTTAGCGTAAATGGTGCACATGGCCTAATAATAATAATAATAAACTCATGTCATCAAAAATGCTTGTCTCTTTACACTAAAATTAGACATTATAATACAGTAATAAGGCCATCAATGCTATATGCTAGTGAGACCCTGAATCTCAACAGGAAAGCTGATCTAGAAAATTTTAAGAAAGAAGAAAGGAAAATAATTAGAAAAATTCTAGGTCCGAGATTAACTGAGAATGGTTATAAATTACAGAAAAATAGCACAGTTGAGCAACATTCAAATATTGTGACAGACATGAGAAAAAGACGTCTAAAATTCTATGGTCATATCATGAGGCTCCCTGACCATAGAATCACAGAAAAATAGTAAAATATGTAGCTTCGCTTTCCTATGGAGGAGAATGGATTAGGAATGTTAAGAAAGATCTAGTTTTGGCAGGAATTACTGATGATGAAATTAAAAATAGAAATAATTTCAAAACAAAAGTGAACAAATGGGAAATTATTCCAGAGATAAAAGCACCAAGAGTTGGCACAAGATGGAGTGAAGAGAGAAAAGCTGCATTTTCTCAGAGAATGAAAAGCTGGTGGGCGAACAAGAAAACCGCCAAGTCTAATAAAAATCGAAGATCATGATTTTACTCAGCGTCTTCCACTTCGGGAGCTCTACGACTAATAATAATAATAATAATAATAATAATAATAATAATAATAATAATAATAATAATAATAATAATAATAATAATAATAATTGTCACAAAGTGAATTTTTGTGACGGATAGAGAGCCGTCGTCCAGCATAAAATTAGCGAAATTATTCTATTTTAGAATAGGAATAGGATCGTCTGCCGGATATATTTTGTTAGATTCGTAATTTTGTATATACATTATCACCATCGCCGTCAACCCCTTTAAATTAGCAGCATTCGTATCATCTAAATGATAAGCGGCTACCGAGTCGGGTCAGTATCGCTCTTCATGAAATTTCTGGAATAGAAATATTGTTTACCGGCCTGAATTAGTGTAGTAATTAGTATCAGTGTCGTCATTAGCTGCACCCTTATCATCAGCACTAGTGGATTCAAACCCTGTCACATGACTAGTGGCGTGATCGTCTTTTCAGACTCCCATTGGTCAGCAAGCCCCTTTTCCCCCGGCCTCCTAACTTTCAGCGACCCGGTGTGGCTTCAAGAAGACCTGGGAGAGAGGGCAGTTGTTCGGTGGTTGAGCGTGAGATCGGGTCGCGAATCTCCTCTCCTTACGACGTTACCGATACTAATTATTATTCTATCTTGTGTTAACATAGAATATTGTAGGTCGAGTTCCGAACAACTCGGAGTTAGAATTCCCTTGTGGGTTTTTCTTTCTTGTCAGCTATTTTTCCCGAACTCGTATCACTGGGGGTGAACGAGTTATTCTTGGTTTTGAAACCTGTAAGGGATCTCAAGTTTGTGCTACAAACAGTTGAGTGGGGAAATTTAGCTAGGCTCTTAAGCAGATTAATTTTGAGGGCTTAATTCTTAAGTCTCAACTCTGTCGCTTCACGACGTTTAAGTTAGTGCGGGAATTTGTTCGCTATTCTCCGTATTTAGTCCTGCAGTGATTCAGGTAACTGTATGTCAGGACTGGTCACTTGTGTGCATTTCCTCTTCTGTAATAAGGTAATCTCAGTTTTTTTAGGGATGTATTTTCCTTATTAATTTTCATACTATAGAGTGGCCCTGTATTTTAAATTCGCTTAGCAGTTTCTGACTTGCTGTAATTCCAAGTAGGAAAAGCCCAATCCTTTTCCTAGAGAACTCAGGTACAGCTTGAGCTCGTCCTCGTCGAAGTTTCTAGACTGCGACATCCTTTCTCTTTCTCTCTCTTAACTTTTCCTATTCTATAATCCTTCTAGCTCTCAGGTACAGCTTGAGGACTTCCTCGCCGAAGTTTCTAGACTGCGGCAACCTTTCTGTTTCTCTCTCTTAACTTTCCCTATTCTATAATCCTTCTAGCTCTCAGGTACAGCTTGAGAACGTCCTCGCCGAAGTCCCCAGACTGTGGCATCCTTTCTCTTACTTTCTCTTCACTTTCCCTATTCTATAGTCCTTCTAGCTCTCAGGTACAGCTTGGGAACGTCCTCGCCAAAGTCCCCAGACTGCGGCATCCTTTCTCTTACTTTCTCTTCACTTTCCCTATTCTAAAATCCTTCCTGCTCTCAGGTGCAGCTTGAGAACGTCCTTGTCGAAGTCACAGACTGCGACGCTTCCTGCTCTCAGGTGCAGCTTGAGAACGTCCTTGTCGAAGTCACAGACTGCGACGCTTCCCACTCTCAGGTGCAGCTTGAGAACGTCCTTGTCGAAGTCACAGACTGCGACACTTCCTGCTATATGCTAGTGAGACCCTGAATCTCAACAGGAAAGCTGATCTAGAAAATTTTAAGAAAGAAGAAAGGAAAATAATTAGAAAAATTCTAGGTCCGAGATTAACTGAGAATGGTTATAAATTACAGAAAAATAGCACAGTTGAGCAACATTCAAATATTGTGACAGACATGAGAAAAAGACGTCTAAAATTCTATGGTCATATCATGAGGCTCCCTGACCATAGAATCACAGAAAAATAGTAAAATATGTAGCTTCGCTTTCCTATGGAGGAGAATGGATTAGGAATGTTAAGAAAGATCTAGTTTTGGCAGGAATTACTGATGATGAAATTAAAATAGAAATAATTTCAAAACAAAAGTGAACAAATGGGAAATTATTCCAGAGATAAAAGCACCAAGAGTTGGCACAAGATGGAGTGAAGAGAGAAAAGCTGCATTTTCTCAGAGAATGAAAAGCTGGTGGGCGAACAAGAAAACCGCCAAGTCTAATAAAAATTGAAGATCATGATTTTACTCAGCGTCTTCCACTTCGGGAGCTCTACGACTAATAATAATAATAATAATAATAATAATAATAATAATAATAATAATAATAATAATAATAATATATAATAATAATAATTGTCTCAAAGTGAATTTTTGTGACGGATAGAGAGCCGTCGTCCAGCATAAAATTAGCGAAATTATTCTATTTTAGAATAGGAATAGGATCGTCTGCCGGATATATTTTGTTAGATTCGTAATTGTGTATATACATTATCACCATCGCCGTCAACCCCTTTAAATTAGCAGCATTCGTATCATCTAAATGATAAGCGGCTACCGAGTCGGGTCAGTATCGCTCTTCATGAAATTTCTGGAATAGAAATATTGTTTACCGGCCTGAATTAGTGTAGTAATTAGTATCAGTGTCGTCATTAGCTGCACCCTTATCATCAGCACTAGTGGATTCAAACCCTGTCACATGACTAGTGGCGTGATCGTCTTTTCAGACTCCCATTGGTCAGCAAGCCCCTTTTCCCCCGGCCTCCTAACTTTCAGCGACCCGGTGTGGCTTCAAGAAGACCTGGGAGAGAGGGCAGTTGTTCGGTGGTTGAGCGTGAGATCGGGTCGCGAATCTCCTCTCCTTACGACGTTACCGATACTAATTATTATTCTATCTTGTGTTAACATAGAATATTGTAGGTCAAGTTCCGAACAACTCGGAGTTAGAATTCCCTTGTGGGTTTTTCTTTCTTGTCAGCTATTTTTCCAGAACTCGTATCACTGGGGGTGAACGAGTTATTCTTGGTTTTGAAACCTGTAAGGGATCTCAAGTTTGTGCTACAAACAGTTGAGTGGGGAAATTTAGCTAGGCTCTTAAGCAGATTAATTTTGAGGGCTTAATTCTTAAGTCTCAACTCTGTCGCTTCATGACGTTTAAGTTAGTGCAGGAATTTGTTCGCTATTCTCCGTATTTAGTCCTGCAGTGATTCAGGTAACTGTATGTCAGGACTGGTCACTTGTGTGCATTTCCTCTTCTGTAATAAGGTAATCTCAGTTTTTTTAGGGATGTATTTTCCTTATTAATTTTCATACTATAGAGTGGCCCTGTATTTTAAATTCGCTTAGCAGTTTCTGACTTGCTGTAATTCCAAGTAGGAAAAGCCCAATCCTTTTCCTAGAGAACTCAGGTACAGCTTGAGCTCGTCCTCGTCGAAGTTTCTAGACTGCGACATCCTTTCTCTTTCTCTCTCTTAACTTTTCCTATTCTATAATCCTTCTAGCTCTCAGGTACAGCTTGAGGACTTCCTCGCCGAAGTTTCTAGACTGCGGCAACCTTTCTGTTTCTCTCTCTTAACTTTCCCTATTCTATAATCCTTCTAGCTCTCAGGTACAGCTTGAGAACGTCCTCGCCGAAGTCCCCAGACTGCGGCATCCTTTCTCTTACTTTCTCTTCACTTTCCCTATTCTATAGTCCTTCTAGCTCTCAGGTACAGCTTGAGAACGTCCTCGCCGAAGTCCCCAGACTGCGGCATCCTTTCTCTTACTTTCTCTTCACTTTCCCTATTCTGAAATCCTTCCTGCTCTCAGGTGCAGCTTGAGAACGTCCTTGTCGAAGTCACAGACTGCGACGCTTCCTGCTCTCAGGTACAGCTTGAGAACGTCCTTGTCGAAGTCACAGACTGCGACGCTTCCTGCTCTCAGGTACAGCTTGAGAACGTCCTTGTCGAAGTCACAGACTGCGACGCTTCCTGCTCTCAGGTACAGCTTGAGAACGTCCTTGTCGAAGTCACAGACTGCGACGCTTCCACTCTCAGGTGCAGCTTGAGAACGTCCTTGTCGAAGTCACAGACTGCGACGCTTCCTGCTCTCAGGTACAGCTTGAGAACGTCCTTGTCGAAGTCACAGACTGCGACGCTTCCTGCTCTCAGGTACAGCTTGAGAACGTCCTTGTCGAAGTCACAGACTGCGACGCTTCCCACTCTCAGGTGCAGCTTGAGAACGTCCTTGTCGAAGTCACAGACTGCGACGCTTCCTGCTCTCAGGTACAGCTTGAGAACGTCCTTGTCGAAGTCACAGACTGCGACGCTTCCTGCTCTCAGGTACAGCTTGAGAACGTCCTTGTCGAAGTCACAGACTGCGACGCTTCCTGCTCTCAGGTACAGCTTGAGAACGTCCTTGTCGAAGTCACAGACTGCGACGCTTCCTGCTCTCAGGTACAGCTTGAGAACGTCCTTGTCGAAGTCACAGACTGCGACGCTTCCTGCTCTCAGGTACAGCTTGAGAACGTCCTTGTCGAAGTCACAGACTGCGACGCTTCCTGCTCTCAGGTACAGCTTGAGAACGTCCTTGTCGAAGTCACAGACTGCGACGCTTCCTGCTCTCAGGTACAGCTTGAGAACGTCCTTGTCGAAGTCACAGACTGCGACGCTTCCCACTCTCAGGTACAGCTTGAGAACGTCCTTGTTGAAGTCACAGACTGCTACGCTTCCTGCTCTCAGGTACAGCTTGAGAACGTCCTCGCTGAAGTCCCCAGACTGCGGCATCCTCTCTCTTTCTTCCTCTTAATTTTTCCTACCCTGTATAGCGCGAGATCTCAGTTCCAGACTAGAGATCGTTCCCGTCGCGGTCCTCAGACCAGCGAGAGGTGTAGGAAACCTTATGTAGAGCAGGATCTCAGTCACAGATTAGAGATCGACCCAGTCGCGGTCCTCAGACCAGCGAGAAGGTTAGGAGAATCCTTGTAAACTTTCCCTATCCTCTCATAATAGTCGACATACTGACTATTAATTTAAAAGCGTTTCGGACGATTGAGAGTGATTCCCATACCCTTAAGGGCAGTTACAGATTGGCCCTTAATAACCGGCGCGCTGTCATCAGACTAGCGCGGAAATCCTGTTTAGCAGTTTCAGAATTGCTGAAAATCCTTTCGCAGCTGCAGGCTCGCGATTCAGAAATCCGACACCCGAAACCTCATCCTTTGAGCTTTAGTTATCATAAAATTGAAATTGATATACTGTATTTAACTAGCAGGTTCAGCTTGCTGAGAACTATATCGCGATTCACAGATCGCGAGTTATTGAAGAAAACCCCATTAGTTACAGGAAGGAACAATCCTATTAACGAATCTCCATTTCCCAAGCCCAATAAAATATTCCCTATACCTCAAACTCGGTATACCATATCCTGTACCTTATACCTCTTACGCCCCTCCAATCATATTGATCTAATACCGGGTGCGCAGATTCAATCTGCACACCGACAGCCCGCAGTCTCAGATTGCGAAAACCGTAACAAAAATTCTATATCATTCCTTGTTAAACTCCATCCCGAGTTCCTCCACCTACAACCTTTATTCCGGGCTTGCAGGTACAGCTTTGCTCGCCGTCAACTCGCAGTTGGTTCAGATTGCGTACTACCTTTACAAATATAATTATTTGTGGGATCTGATATCCGGATCCGTATCCTTGGTTAGGGTTACCTCAATTCTCCCTAACACCCAACCTGAATTCCAAGAGCCGAGGGCCGAATCGGCCAACAACGGCACGGGCACACACTCTTCCCTTCAAATTAAATACCTCCCGCCAAAGACAGAGGGTAAAGAATCAGGACAAGGGGAGAAGTGTAGGTCCAGTATCTCCACCAGTCAATACGGTCACCGACCCCGACCCATACCCGGCTGTAGCTAGTCCGCGTCGTAGCAATACTTCGCAATTATTAGAAAACCTAGAGGGTGGAATAGGACATTCTAATAAAACTGACGTCTCCGAACGTGGGGCTAAGACGTCTGGCGCCCAAGTAGATCGTGAGCAAAGGTTAAGTAAACCCCAGTGCACGATGTCGGAACGGGGAGAGGAGTCTACACTCCAAGAGTACGAGGAGGACCAAGGAGATCACGAGACAGACAACACGGAGCGAGAAACCGACCCTCGAGTGTCGTGGGTGTACCGGCTGAGTAAGGAGGAAGCGGTCAACTACCTGGAGAGTCTTGGCCTGTCGGCAGTGGGGACTCTGACAGAGCTGAGGAGGAGGATGGTTGAACACCATCGGTCCCGGACCGCTGCGACCTCTCAGACTCGCCGGGACGATGCTATCCCACGCACAAGCCGTGTCTACTCCGAGCCGTCCCTCCACAACAGAGTGAATCGACCAACAGGTATAGAGCCGGCACCACACCGCTCTTCAGGCACGTATAGTCAGAGCGCTGTATGTGATAAGGTAAGAAGTTGGAATTTACGTTTTGATGGTGTATTAGATGCTCCCCAGTTTTATCGAGAGGCTCACTGAACTTCAGAGTGCATATGGGATATCTGGGGAACAATCTCTTATAGCCCTACTAGAGCTGATGGAGAGAGGGGCCCTACTCTGGATGCGGAATCGTCGCTCCCAGTGGAGGACGTGGGCTGACTTTGTAGAGGCGTTTAAACTCCGATACTATCCCCATACTTATAGTGACGATCTTGAAAGTCAAATCATTGCAAGGAAGCAGAGGGAGGGCGAACCGGCTGATGAGTATGCCGAAGCCATACATGGAGGAGATTTGACTGATAGGAAAAAATGTAGAATGGGATGCAAGAGACGGCTAAGGCTGTAATCTCGAAACTCGCACATACATGGGAATAACAAAATAATGAAGACTACAAAAAATAGTTGTTTATTTCGTTGGTAGATTGTCATCTCCCATTGATAGCACTGTAGCTCAAACAGCAAAAGCTCCACAAAATATTTAAGCAGTTATCTCCCACGCAGAACTGGAGTGACATTTATCCTATAAGGCTGCTTTTAGTCCTACATTAGCACTTGGGCGACAGTCGCACCAACTTTCACAAAGTTTGTTCGGTTACACGAGTGGCTGTGCTATGTGAATGTGCTATGTATATACTGTTGAACTATGGCAGTACTATCTACACTGCTACTGCTGGTGTTTACTCAAGGAAATGGGCCGAGAAAAGCGGTAAGAAGAGGAAAATAGGGAAAAGAAAAGGTCCGGCCAGGAAAAAGGTCCAGCAGCCATCGATTTTCCCGCAAGTGCTGCTCTGATTGTTTGTCGACTTGTGTGACCTTGACTTTAACCTCCATTACGGCACCACTCTTTCTTCATCGTTAACACCTTTTTCCGCCCTTCTACTCTTTCCTCCTTTTCCTGGAAGCCATTAAAAGTCCTTTCGACTGAAATGAGACTTATGCCAGTTGATAGGGCTTATAAATAGCTATCCATGGTATAGATTTGAAGAAAATCGTTAGAGCCATTTTCGAGAAAAACGTGAAAAACATGATTTTTTAGTCATTATCCGCCATTTTTCTCAAGAATATACGGAGCTCCTGAAATTTTCCCTGAAATGAGACTTATGCCAGTTGATAGGGCTTATAAATAGCTATCCATGGTATAGATTTGAAGAAAATCGTTAGAGCCATTTTCGAGAAAAACGTGAAAAACATGATTTTTTAGTCATTATCCGCCATTTTTCTCAAGAATATACGGAGCTCCTGAAATTTTCCCTGAAATGAGACTTATGCCAGTTGATAGGGCTTATAAATAGCTATCCATGGTATAAATTTGAAGAAAATCGTTGGAGCCGTTTTCGAGAAAACCGTGAAAAACATGGTTTTTTAGTCATTATCCGCCATTTTTCTCAAGAATATTACGGAGCTCCTGAAATTTTCCCTGAAATGAGACTTATGCCAGTTGATAGGGCTTATAAATAGCTATCCATGGTATAGATTTGAAGAAAATCGTTAGAGCCATTTTCGAGAAAAACGTGAAAAACATGGTTTTTTAGTCATTATCCGCCATTTTTCTCAAGAATATTACGGAGCTCCTGAAATTTTCCCTGAAATGAGACTTATGCCAGTTGATAGGGCTTATAAATAGCTATCCATGGTATAGATTTGAAGAAAATCGTTGGAGCCGTTTTCGAGAAAACCGTGAAAAACATGGTTTTTTAGTCATTATCCGCCATTTTTCTCAAGAATATACGGAGCTCCTGAAATTTTCCCTGAAATGAGACTTATGCCAGTTGATAGGGCTTATAAATAGCTATCCATGGTATAGATTTGAAGAAAATCGTTGGAGCCGTTTTCGAGAAAACCGTGAAAAACATGGTTTTTTAGTCATTATCCGCCATTTTTCTCAAGAATATACGGAGCTCCTGAAATTTTCCCTGAAATGAGACTTATGCCAGTTGATAGGGCTTATAAATAGCTATCCATGGTATAGATTTGAAGAAAATCGTTGGAGCCGTTTTCGAGAAAACCGTGAAAAACATGGTTTTTTAGTCATTATCCGCCATTTTTCTCAAGAATATACGGAGCTCCTGAAATTTTCCCTGAAATGAGACTTATGCCAGTTGATAGGGCTTATAAATAGCTATCCATGGTATAGATTTGAAGAAAATCGTTAGAGCCATTTTCGAGAAAAACGTGAAAAACATGATTTTTTAGTCATTATCCGCCATTTTTCTCAAGAATATTACGGAGCTCCTGAAATTTTCCCTGAAATGAGACTTATGCCAGTTGATAGGGCTTATAAATAGCTATCCATGGTATAGATTTGAAGAAAATCGTTAGAGCCATTTTCGAGAAAAACGTGAAAAACATGATTTTTTAGTCATTATCCGCCATTTTTCTCAAGAATATTACGGAGCTCCTGCAATTTTCTCAGAAATGAGACTCATGTCAGTTGATAGGGCTTATGAATAGCTATCTATGGTATAAATTTGAAGAAAATCGTTAGAGCCATTTTCGAGAAAAACGTGAAAAACATGATTTTTTAGTCATTATCCGCCATTTTTCTCAAGAATATTACGGAGCTCCTGAAATTTTCCCTGAAATGAGACTTATGCCAGTTGATAGGGCTTATAAATAGCTATCCATGGTATAGATTTGAAGAAAATCGTTGGAGCCGTTTTCGAGAAAACCGTGAAAAACATGGTTTTTTAGTCATTATCCGCCATTTTTCTCAAGAATATTACGGAGCTCCTGAAATTTTCCCTGAAATGAGACTTATGCCAGTTGATAGGGCTTATAAATAACTATACAGGGTATGGATTTGAAAAAAATCGTTAGAGCCATTTTTGAGAAAATCGTGAAAAACATGGTTTTTTAGTAACTGTCATTTTTCTCAAGAATATTACGGAGCTCCTGCAATTTTCTCAGAAATGAGACTCATGTCAGTTGATAGGGCTTATGAATAGCTATCTATGGTATAAATTTGAAGAAAATCGTTGGAGCCGTTTTCGAGAAAACCGTGAAAAACATGGTTTTTTAGTCATTATCCGCCATTTTTCTCAAGAATATTACGGAGCTCCTGAAATTTTCCCTGAAATGAGACTTATGCCAGTTGATAGGGCTTATAAATAGCTATCCATGGTATAGATTTGAAGAAAATCGTTAGAGCCATTTTCGAGAAAAACGTGAAAAACATGATTTTTTAGTCATTATCCGCCATTTTTTCCGCCATCTTGGATTGAATTTTATTGAATTTCTTATTGTCGGGTCCTCATGGTATAAGGACCTTAAGTTTAAAATTTCAAGTCAATCGGTAAATTAGGAATGGAGTTATCGTGTTCACAGACATACACACATACATACACACACACACACACACACACACACACACACACATACACACACACACAGACCAATACCCAAAAATCATGTTCAGGGGACCTTGAAACGTATAGAAAACTTGAAATTGGGGTACCTTAATTTTTTTTGGAAAGCAATACTTTCCTTACCTATGGTAGTAGGGCAAGGAAAGTAAAAAACCTAGACGTGAATACAGGTCCATAATTATCAAGAATGAAAGAGTTTTCAGGAGATAAGTCGTAATTCAATAAACATAGCATGATCAAAATTATTTGAAAATATTATACGAATAACACCTCACACAAAACCTTGATTGTTGAACAATCAAATAGTCATTTAGAGAGGTGTGTATTCTATACAAAACACAGGACACAGGTAAATGGTTCATCCACTTCCAACCATTATTTGACAGGAACTAATAGTTGTTGTGATGAATGATTTTAGAAAATTACCATTATTTTACAGGTCAAGAATGAATGCGGTTCCAGGAGATAAGTCGTAATTCAATAAACATAAAATGATACAAAATTATTTGAAAATATTATACGAATAACACCTCACACAAAACCTTGATTGTTCAATCAAATAGTCATTTAGAGAGATGTGTATTTCTATACAAAACACAGGACACAAGTAAATTAGTTCTTCCACTTCCAACCATTATTTGACAGGAACTAATAGTTGTTGTGATGAATGATTTTCGAAAATTACCATTATTTTACAGGTCTCTGATGTACCTATTAGAACTCTAAAACAACAATAGTAACAATGCAACAGAAATATCACTTTCGTGTTACCTTGATTATACTATTAGATTAATGATAGAAACATGATAAAGTGTACCAATGATAATTGAGATTTCAAAATGATATTTTTGAAAATTAAGCCAACTATTATTTAGGTCTCTTATGTAAGTGTTCTAAAAAAGCGTAACAATAATGCAACAAAACTTTATCGATTATTCCGGGGCATAGGATCGTAAATTAATTACTGTTCGCAAACTTAGAGGCTGCTCAAGTAACGTAGCCTGGCTCAATTTGAAAATGAATTTTAAGTTATGGAATTAAGGATGAAGGATATTAAGTGGCCTCATGATATTCATTGTATTGCTTTGTAGAGCAATTTGAAATTGGAACAAAGATTAGTCTTACATTATCGTCATTGAAAATTATATAAAATGTATTATTTATATGGAGAATTCAAATGAAACTCAACAATCTACCAAAGAATACACTAGTAAGACATTTTTAATCGTTGGAATTCTACATCCACTTCTATTGAAAAAGAATTTGGCACAAACTTATTTGCCCTATCTGAGTCCTTGCCTCCTCAGGCCTTAAGGCTTCACTAAAGAAACCCGGATACGGCCTTTCAAGTTAGAGATGCTTAGATTAACGATTTCGTCTAATTTTCTGGCTTCGCTTTCTTGACGAAAGTAAGTGCAAAGAAAGAAAAAGGAGGTTGAGTGGGAGAGTGAGAGGAGAGAAAAGTTTGAAGCGGAAGAGGAAAGAATAAAAAAGAAAGTGGAAAGTAAAAGTGAGAGAAAGCATACAAGTTGAGTCGAGGACTTCGGGAAGAACATTGGAAATCGATCAAAACTTCGGTTTTTGGTGTACTTAAATCCCTTCCACGCTATTACCTCCAATGGAGCTGGAATTAAAAAGATTAAAGCGTCTTGCAGACTTCTTACTTGGATGAATTGACTCTTTTCACAGATTTACATAGAATCTATTTGCTAAGTAAGTACTCGCAGCGATCTTCTTATAAGTTTGGAAGTTCACTTCTGACATTCTGTTGAATCACTTCGGCGAAAACATCATCAATGTTTGTTCGAGTTGAGAGTTTGATACTGTGAAAATACCTCCTAAATTCAGTAGGTGGAAGATCCCTCATTTTTTAAAGCTTCCACTCGATTTTCACAACATCAGTACTTGAACATCCAATATGGTCATGAGAACCATCAGGGCTAGACCACATGAGGCGTTTCTCAGACGAGTCGGCAGAACAGGAAGCTCTCCGATTGGCTGATTCGGTTGGCGTTCGGAAGCCAAACCTTAACCCCAACCTTATTCAGATCAGCTCATCAATTATCTAAATTCGGGGGAGAAATAGATTTGGATTAACTCTGTTGTTTCTCTCCCAATAATTGTTTTGATTTTATTTATTATTTATTTATACATTGATACATACAATACCATTCTCAACTATGAATGATTGGGAAAGGAACAATAGGCTTAAAGCCCCAAAACTGTTCCTTTCCCAAATTTAGATAGAAATTGTCCATAAATAGGTTATGTTTATACTCCATGATTTTGTGCAAGTGTGAATGAAATAAATAATTACTTTGAACATTTCATTTGACAAAATTTAGGAACAGAAGAGGTTTAGGGCTAGCGCCTGTTTCTTCATTCCGATATTGTAATCTTTCATCAAATGAATAAATAGATGGATAATTATCCAAATTGGAGAGCTTCCTACCCTGCCGACTCGCCTGAAAACCCCCTCATGTGGTCTGGCCCTTACTTAGAAGTATCCTTGCCTTTACTACTTGGGCGAGTCTTTTCTCGGCCAATGACAGTAGAGCTCAACCTTCATTTTTTATATTTTTCATTTATTGATTAATACATAATATGAATATGATCAGGAAAGAAAAACAGGCATAGCCCAAACTATTCTAATTTTTTATAAATAACATGTCCATGAAAATAGGTTATGTTCTTACCGTGGAAAGTTGAAGTTCAAAAATATAGTATATGAGCTAGAAATTTTGAATTCAGAATGATCAAAACACCAAATTATAGTTAAATACTGCACTTAATATCACCGCACTTTGAATAAATTAAGTTATTTCAGAAAGTTTTGGAGCCAAAAATACACACAACTTTCCACTAAGCACAGCTGTTACCATTTTTTCATTGGTCAAGAGCTAGTGACCAATCGTAGAGCTTCACCAAAAGTATGGTAATTCTGCTTCTCAATGGTTATGATCTCAGTTTACTACTGATTGAGATTGATAATGATGTGACAACCGAAACTAGTATCTCAAATTGTTTTAGTGAATTGGTAGTTTTGACAATATCGTTTCCATTCCATATATTTGTGTGTTACTACAAGAATAAAATGGATATCATTTATCAGTCAATGTAGGTTAGCATTTCGGTGTTAGAAGGTCAGAACTACTACAAAAGTATGTTATTCTCTATGAATATCTGGAATGAGATTTTGATATAGAGGCTCCGCCTGAAACTAAATCATGTCCCCAATGTATAATGAGTTGAGTATTTATGAGTTCTTCATTCTCAATGTTTTACAGACTGTATTTGATAATTAAAATCATTTTTGTGAGATGTTTTGAAGCATTGAGCTCCAGAGAACAACTGCTTGGAGCAATAAAAATGAAAATTGAATTTTGAATGCAATTCAGTATTACTATTGTTAAAGCTAAAACCATACAGTGTTGTGTTGTACCATAGAGAGACAATAGCATGTTAATAGGCAATACGCTATTGTTTTTTATACATGGTTGTACTCTATAAGCCCTATCAACTGACATGAGTCTCATTTCTGGGAAAATTGCAGGAGCTCCGTAATATTCCTGAGAAGAATGAATTTTGTTAAAATTCTACCACGATTTTCTCGAAAATGACTTGACCGATTTTTTTCTAAATTCATACCCTGTATAGTTCTATATCAGCTCTATTAACTGGAATGAGTCTCCTCCCTGAGAAACTAACAGGGGGTCCACCCCATCCCTGAGAAATTTACTTTGTAACCTCTTTCTCGTACGTGAGGTAGGTAGGTAGAGCAGTTTATTCAAAAGAACACAACATGTCGATATTTTATTTGTCGAACAGCTGTCTGTTTTGACAACTTTCAACAAATCCTGAAATTTCATAATTCAAACAAAGGAAAATGTACGCTGAGCACAATAACAATACCTAGTATAATCGTAGTTATTTATCCGCCAATCGGCATAATGTTATTCCCCTAAATTATCCTCGTTTAAGAATGAGGCTTATAGATCAATGAGCAAGGAAAGTTGTGTGAGTGTACCACACCAGATTTTTATACATGGTTGTACTCTATAACTCAATGCTCAAAATTAATAAATTTCCAGAATGAATGTAGTAGCAATGAAAGTGGGAGAAGCAGGACTAATTAGCTTTGAGAAAGCTGAATATTAGAATGCGAAAAGCTGGGTGAAAAAAAAAGTGAAATAGCCGTTAGAAATATGAAAATATGCACGTATTATGGGTTGAATGACAAAGGAGAATCGGTAAAGCCATCCAAAGACGAATTATTATCTCAGAATGAGGCAGACAGTTGAAGCGAAGATAAGAGATCAGGGAGCCTCAGGCGTTTTCAAAGTCTAAAACAGAAATGCACTGCAACTTTCTCGGTGAGCATTAAGACCCTCAAGATGCCGTCATATCACTCTCGCTAATCTTTCAAAAAGTACGCGTCACCACCCCTTCACAACAGCCGCTATAAAGGTCTCTGCCCCACCCTGCTGTTACATTGCTTCAAATGTACCTTAACAACTTGCTGGCTGTCTCGGGGTGAGGAGTTTCAGTCACAGTGAATGATTGGGGACCAGTGAACTTGATGAGGAGAAGGAGAAGAAGAAGAAGAAGAAGAAGAGAAGAAGAAGAGAAGAAGAAGAAGAAGAGAAGAAGAAGAAGAAGAAGAAGAAGAAGAAGAAGAAGAAGAAGAAGAAGAAAGTGAAAGATTTCGAAGAGGAGACATAGGGAAAGGGAGGGGAAGAGAATGAGAACTGTAAGAAGAGATTTTCGGGAGAATAAGGGCGAGACCACACGAGCGTTTTTCAGGCATTTTTTAGACGAGTCGACAGGGCAGGAAGCTCTCTGATTGGCTGATTGGGTTGGCGTTTGGGAATCAGCTGATAATCAGTCTATCGGAGAGCTTCTGCCCTACCGACTCATCTTTCAAAAAACGCCTTAAAAACACTCATGTGGCCTCTCCCTGAAATGAGAAGAATATGGATGCAGATGAAATGAGGATGTTTGAAGATAAAAAAAATTGAAATTGGTATAAATTAATCAAAAAGTAATGGAAGTAAAAGTATACACAGAAGAAGGAGTAGGGTGTAGAATTAGTAGGATGAGATGAGGGAAGTAAGATGAGGAACAATCTAAAATATACATTGGAAAATAGAGAAACATTGGACATGGAGAAAATAGACAAGGTGATGATGATAGATTGATGATAAAATAAGAATAAGAAAGATATGACAGATAAGTGGAATGAGTGAGCAAGAAATAAAAATGATAACGGGAAGAAATAATATATGAGATGGATAGGAGTGGGGGTTGTGCTACAAGAGATTTTATTTAGCGTATGGCAGATATACACCAAATTTATATAGGTCATGAGTCTCAAATACCTAGATATACACTGTATATTTCCAATTTCTTTGAGATGTTGTATAGTTTTCGGTCGGAAAAACATATGTTTGTATGTTTGTCTGACCGCCATCATTTGCTAGTCCATTTAGCGTTACCCAATGTGCACCATGGAGGCGTACTAGCTTCAAGAGAAAAATTAGAAGACAATTATTAAAGGATGGAATGGGAAGAAGAGAAACAAGAGGAAGAAGAAAAGAGATATATGAGAAACGAATGATGATAGAAATTGAGGAGAGAGTAGGTTGAAGCTCAATTGGTGCTTATTTTTCACAAAGTGCAACTGAGAATGAAGAAATTATAAAATAATAGAATCATTATAGTAAACAACTATCATACTATGTGAGAGAAACCAGTTATATATCAGGTAGAAATCACCAAGATACATATAGAGTAGAAAGAATCGAGAATATTAAACGGAAACATGTTACAGATTATTTTTCGTTTGCATTGGATAATAATCGAACAAATTGAAGGAAAAGTAGAAGCAGAGGAGAGGGACATGAAACTAGATGACTTCTCCAAAGTGGTTACGGAAGAAAATTCAAAGGAGGTACAGGAAGAAGACGAATAAAATAAATATAGAAAATGAAGAAAAAATACAAAATTAACCAATAATTAAGTATCGTACTTGATACAAAACAGAGGAGAAAAGAATGAGACAGAAACAACTTTTAACCGCGTAATTTCTAGCCTCGTCACAGTTACTTTTCACCCCTTGATTCATCATCGCATGATGTCTTTGTCAAACTTAAACTTTCTTCTTCAACTCAACTTGTTCCCCTCTTTGATGGCTGCTGCCGCTGCTGCTAAACCACCATAAGCTTACCACATTCAACATTATCATTATCATCATCATCATTTATAATCATCATCATCGCCATCTCTATCGACATCGATCATCATCATAATCATCATCGCTATCATCCTCATCATCAACATTATAAACATCATCATCATCATCGTCGTCGCCATCCTTCATCATCATCATCATAATTTTGATGCACAGTGACGTAGGCAACCCTCTTTTTCAGTTGGAAACTTTCTGAGAGTGGCCTACACGCTGGTTTTCTACCCTTTTAATCTCTTCACCCTTTTTATGATTGCCTGTCATGATGTGCTTTTGCTTTTGCTTTTTGCGGAGACGCATTAGTTGCGCTCAGATTAAGGTGGAGAGGGAGAGAGAATGTAGGAAGTAGGAGAGGAAGAATGTAGATGATAGATGAGTAGAATGTTTCAAGGGGGATAGCCGGATTACAGTTGAGGTGGATTTGATGAATGTTATTGATATTAGTTCGAGCTACTTCGATATTAGTTTGATAAATGTTATGATATACAGTTGAATGAGTAGATGTTAAAGATGTAGAAGTTCATGTTCATATGATTAGAATGTTTAAAAGGATAGCCGATTTAGTTGGGGTGGATTTAATGAATGTCATTGATATTAGTTCAAAAGTAGGTTCATCTTATGCAACTACAGTACTAAAATAAGAGTTTATATTGGTTAGATAGTGGGTAGAGAGAGTATTTAGAGTATGTATATTGAAAAAGGAGGAGAATTCAATATTTAAGAAAAATGATCAATAAAAACACGACGATCATTGTATCACCCATCATGAATCAACCACTGGTAATATAATCTCGTACAATATAATATATAATATATAAATAATACAAGAGAAATCTTGTGATAAAAAATTCTTAATCTTGTAATCTGGTAGGTACTGCTCATTGACCGAGCGAAGTGAGGTCTAAGATTCAAGTCGACGGTTTGGCATTTCTCTTAATGTTTATATGTTTTTATGTTGCGCATTTACGGCGAAACGCGGTAATAGATTTTCATGAAATTTGACAGGTATGTTCCTTTTTAAATTGCGCGTCGACGTATATACAAGGTTTTGGAAATTTTGCATTTCAAGGATAATATAAAAGGAAAAAGGAGCCTCCTTCATACGTCAATATTAGAGTGAAAATCAGACTATAGAATTATTCATCATAAATCAGCTGTCGAGTTGACTACAAATTGCATGCCATGACGCATGCGATTCAATATCTCAATGTAACTTGGTAAAAATTTAACAGCTGTGTAGACTATAAATTGCATGCCTCATTGCATGGCCTCATTGAATGCAATTTTTATGCACTATTAAATAGGATGCAAAGAACCTTATGATAGCTCGTCTGGGCGCCTAGATAGATGTCTTCTGGTTTTCTCGCACTAAATTCCGGAAAGCTTTATAAGATAATTAAATTTTGTGTAAGCATGATCTGATCAAATAAATAGTTAGTGTTTCAGTATGGATGTGCTTATGGTTTGGGACGTCGTTATAACTGCGCGAGGTCTACTGTTCACAGAACTACTAGTTTATTTATTTACACAGACGACAGACAACTCTCCACAAGTATTTTATCCCCTGTTTCATAAAAACTGAGAAGTCCTGTAATACAGGAAAAGCTGATTGTATCGGCTATATTGAGCATGTAATCAGAATGGTGATTCTCCTGTATTACGTGACTTAGGCGGGATGCACACCGGAGAAATGCGTTTCGTGAAAAAGTTTCAGGAAACGTGAAACGAAAGTTGCTCGCAATCGACTGATAAGATTAAGCAGGGAACGTTCCTTTTGTATGCATGCGCGAGTGAAACGGATTGCATGAAACAAGTTTCATGAAGAGGGCATCACGAAATGCGTTTCCTCGGTGTGCATCCCGCCTTATAAGTTTTATGAAACTGGTGATGATGAGGGGATGAATGCGATAATACAGTACAAACGTTTCTATCCGTGATGATGATTAATTTCAAAAATTTATCAATAGAGAGATGATAAATAGCTGAAATGAAACTCAAAAATGAGTAGTTGATATAAAATGAGATTATTATGCAAAAGGAAATAGTCTATAACAAACTCACAATATTACATGGCAGAAGAAAACATTACCATGAAATAGACATCGAGAAGAGGCTGAGGTTGAATATTCATCTATAAATAGTATTAATAATTTTCATTGTCATGAATATGTCCTGAAAAAAATTCATGTGAGGTGTCCTTCAGTGCATCTTTGTGGAATATAGTTTTCCAATAGAGTTAAGTTCTTCTCTAAGAGAAGTTTGGTCCAGAAAAATTCTGGAATATTGGTGGAAGTTAATTTGTTGGCGAAGAAATATACTTTTTTATTAGCTTGCATATCAATTTAAGCGAAAGTGGTGAATCAGAGAAAAAATACAAAATATTGTGTAAACTATTGCCTGCTAAAATAAATCTTCTTGTATGGCCCTACAGCCCTGTAGAAACTGCTAAATAAATGCAGGAATTAATTTGTAGCACTGACATAACGTTTATGAACCACAGGTTTGAATCCGTGGTTGTAGTCATGTACATTTCGGCGTTTTGTTCATGTTAGAACTATTGTTTACAATTATCCAATATGAGTAGAGTGAACCGTTACATTCCATTCTTGGAATGTTGAATTTGTTTTGTTGTTGAACTTGTATTACACATTGTGTTTTACTGGCATCAACATATTGAATGATATAGGCTACAAGAGGTTTGTGATATATTGGCGATAGAAGTAACACAGAGGATTGACCTTCATCGACTTGGTACTCAACTAACAGTATTGTCTATTCTTAAAAAAATACTTGTGGTACGCAAGCTAGTAGGCTAATACTGTTTTACCATTTTTATGAATAAGTTACAATTCTACCTATAATAATTTTGCAGACTCCTTTCCAGCTCTTTTAAATGAAACAGTCAATCAGGTAGGTAGATTGCTCCTCTGCAACTTCACAAACGGAGTGAAGAGAGAAGTAAGGTAGCAACTCAATTGGAAAGTATGTTCACTCCTCGCTCGCTATTGGAGCTAATTGATAAGTTGGAAACTAATGCACCCTGGCGGCAGTTCGCTCAATTAACGACTGCGCTCACAAGACGTGTAAATTAGTGGGAACAAGTTTTATTGAAAAATTACCTTCTCATTCAGGAGCGATTGATGAGCTACCTACATCAAAGAGATCAGACAGCTCGGCAGGTTGATTGGAAAAAGCTCCAGAAAAAACCTCGATTAACTGATGATTACTTTCGAATTCAACTTTGACTTTCACTCGGTTTGATGCTTCCCTTACAACTTAACTCATCTATAAAGAGTGCAACCTTTTATGAACTTTGTTGTAACAGTTTAAGCTTCCTTAAGTAAAGTTATCTCAATAATTGAATTGTATAATAATTACCGTACACTAATGAAAATAATGAAGAATTTCTTTTTCTACCACTCTACTTAGCATATAAGATGAAACTGTGGTTTAAAGAGAATAACGAAATTGAATCAGTTCTAATTCAAAAACCTTAAGATTGGAACTATGAAAAAGTACAAGGTGCCAAAATAAGACTATGAAATACATGGTGATTTACTTCGTTAAACATCTTTAATATCAACAAAATATACTTTTAACAACAATCATTTAATACCATAGATACCGTAACTTGATTAACAATAAATATTTCCACCTTACGGGCAGGAGCATGGTAATATTTCACTCGATATCAGTGAAAAATATTATGGAAGGCTAAAATGTACATAGAATTAATAATAAACATGTATTCTACATTATAGGAAATCAGTATTAGATACTGAATTGAATGCAGAAAAGTTCAAATAAAGCTGTGAAATTGATATTTTACATTTATAATTAATATTTTAAATAATAAACATGTATTCTAAATTTAAGAAAATCAGTATTAGATACCGAATTTAATGCAGAAAAGTCAAATAAAGCTGTGAAATAACACAGTATAGAACATTTCAACTACTCTTTTACTTAAATCTATAACATAAAATTAAATATGAAAAGTTTAAATTGCACTGGTATTATACCTTATAATAAAAAGAGAGCTATGTCCCCAGTAAAAAAATTGTAAACAGGCCAATGTAGTATAGTGCCAATTACGAAAAAACATTGATAAAATAGTAGTTATCACGTGAACCTCCCAATGGAAGTATACTCTTCTATAATAACAAACATAATAAAGATTCACAATAACCATGTCGTTCTCGAGTGTGTGCTTCATAATAGATCTGAAAACTATCTTTAGAGAATAAAATATTTTGTAAAATTATCTCACATTTAACCACAGCCATCTAATATACTCAAGTCATAAAATAAGATATCTCTCCTCAGATTACATAAAGTCCAATGTTCATGAACGTAATTACAATAATGTAAAAGATTAATGTGAAGAAAGTTTGGTCATATATTGATTGCCAATAATGATATAATCTACTGCGAATTTTCAAGTGATATAAACCTTGGCAGCCTAGCTTACCGTGAGGTAACCAAAAAACTCCATCCAGGTAAACCATATTAGTAAATTATACAATTTTCAAAGACTCACGTCTAATATTCTACTCATAATATCTCTGCTTAAATGTTATGTTGTGTAATACAATTCATTACAATAGAATAATCATTAATACATTACATCACTTTATAGTACACTGCCATCTTTTGTGAACCCAGGTGGCAACGGTACATCGAATACTATTGGAGGATTGACAGCTGCATATTTGACATTACAGGTTGATGCATTCACATAAATTGTATGGCCGTCTGATGTCACCCCGTATCCTGCAAATTAAATTCAAATTGATTAAAACTGACAAATTAGGTACCGTACTCCATATTTTTATATTTGATATTATTTTTGAAAAATTGTACGATTTTTTTTCTCTATGACTGAATTAGTTTTTATACATTTATACTATGACTGAATTAGTATTATACATTTGTTTGTTAGTAACTAGCTTTTGCTAAACGTTGATACTTGATCATTTAGACTAATCCTAACGATTTCTTATGTGCTATTTGTCACAATGATTCTTGAAGATATTTTAGGGGTTGAGAAAAGCTATTGATAAACCGCAACAAATAAATTTATAGTGGTGGTTATTTTCTTATTTATTGAAAATGGTCTATTTTAGGATGTTAGAGCTTGAAATTTCTTTCACTCTCAATATATTGTTATCCCTGTTAGAAATTAATGAATACTATTTATTGTAAATAATATTTTTTATGAATAAAATTTGATTTGATTTTTTTTAAGAAACTATTTATAAGAAACTGAAATATTTTCACCATATTTTTGGATTTGACTGTCTAATACACTACCAACAACTCTAATAGTTACACGCCAAAAATTTAGAGCCTTGATGTAAAAGGAACTTTCAAGTATTTGTGCGTATTCAATAATTGAGGAATTAAGGAATCATGAAATGACTGGAGTACATAGAACTGAAGAAGATCTGAGATGTGCCAACTACAGAGACCTCAAGAGGATGGCGGATGACAGAGAGGCATGGGGAGTTGTTGCCAACCAGCCCAACAAATGTTAACAGAGAGAGAGAAATGAGTTGGGTTGTGCGGCTTTATGGATAATTCAATGGACTAATTCAATTCATCAACATAAATTCAAATACCTATTTTATAGGTGGTCGATTTGATGAATAAAACAAAAATAGGAGGCTGTGGAAAAATAAAACTGGCAACTATGTCATTCTATAATTTCCACTGTCTAACAACGTGAATCTCTCTATAGTTATAATGAGTGACACAATCGACTGCCTTTTTTCCATAAAGGACGGCAGAACACACAGTTTGTCTTTTCTGAATTTGGATTTATTTGTTTCAATCAATATAAAAAATGAATAAATAAATGAAATAGGTAAACATAATAACTTATTCTTATAACATAATATAATAATTATTCAAATTAATAAAAACAATATGAAACTTGTAGTACCCTTTTATTATAACATTTTGATAATGAATTAGAAATAAATAAATATATCAGATTAAAATAAGCATATAAATATTATCTAGTAACAACTTGTTTATTTATTATTTATTTATTATTATTTATTTATTTATCTATTTATTAGATAGAGCGAACAATACAATAGTCGGAAAAGAAAAAACAGGCTATTGCCCAAAACTTCTTCAATTTCCTGATTTTGTCACAAATCGTCCAAATATTATGTAGGTTATGTTACTCAATTTCAACACCAAATCTTCAATCTGAAACTATGAATCAGAATAAAACAAAGAATTTCAAATTTAGATAGATTGATAATGAAACTTCCGTTAAATTTTGCGATTACACCAAAACAAAAACCAAACTTCAAATATTCACAAAATATAGAATAAAATCACTTAAATTTTGAGCTCGAAAATATCACTTTCACCATAGCTACAACAGCTGTTGTTATTTATTATTAATTATTTTATGAATTATGAATTCAAATCAAAAGATTTTATCTTTACATTTCAACTTGAAAATGGCCAAAGTAGGTCGAAACTAGCCGTTAAAATGTTTTAAAGTTTTAAAAATGTTTTAATAAAAGGATACTACAGTTTAATATTGTTTTTATTAGTTTGTGAACATAAAAATATGATCCTAGCAAGCTACTGCCATAGTAGAGAGAAAATAGCATAAGAAGATATCCATAAGAAAATAGCATAAGAAGATAGATAGTATAGGGCGTTTATGTTGCAATTTTCATTGTTAACTCAAGTCCACGTATTTCTTTTCGTGAAGCTATGTGACGCAGATAGTCTCTCATACTGTGCCGTTCTTACACTCTCACTCGGCCAAATCAGTACTAATAGACAGTAAACAGCTTGAGTGATCAAAAATCGTTGTAGATTTGGAACATAAACAACCTATATCTACTCATGCTATCTTTTCTTTATGATATTATATTACTACGCTATCTTTTCTCTGCTACTGCCTACCTTCGTGAATGTGGCCGAACACATGGTAGCGCGGCCGCACCCTTTGCTGCACAGTGTTGAGCAGTTCGCAGCAGCCGGCCCGCACCCCGCTGCGGCAGCGGTCGCCGCGACCCAGTGGCGGGGTGTGCGTCACAAGGATGTCCGTGTCGGCCGGGATCAGCCGCCACTTGCTAAGGCAGGCCTCGCCGCGAGCCAGGTTGAACGCCAGCTGGCTGTATTCTGGTTGCCTGGACGAAATAATGACTAACGAATTATGAATTCAAATCAAAAGATTTTAATCAAATTGAATAAGCTTCATGAATGATCAAATAAAATTTAATATAGAGAAACAATTAATTTTATAGAAAAGCAAACTACGGCTGGCCACTCATGTAACGTTTAACGCCTGATAAGTCTGTACAGTTGAAAATTGAACGTTTGTGGCTGTAGCTTCAACGTAGGTCTGCAGGCGAAAAATCAGGTGAACAGCGAATGAAATTTATATCATGATGAAATACCTTCAACCTACCACACAATTTTTGTGGCATATTTGGTTAGTATCATTGTCTTTTGAAATTGAGGATATTGCCATCTCCTGCCCTTTATGATAGAAATATGAATTATAAATAACAATAAAATACAAATATTTTCATCACAAGTTATCAGTGAAATTTCAAGTGTTTGAGATTGTCAACAGGCTTTATCTGCACCAATTGGAAGTAGCAATGGAATAGAGTATAATGTCCAACAAGCTCTTCAACATCCGAGATGCTTATCAGGATAAAAGATTTCTTTCTAAAGATGACAGCATGATTGTCAATGTCAATAAAAAGATAGACCAACTGTGTGAAATCATAATACTGGTTTGGTTTATTGGTTTATTATACATGTCATGGATAGTGACGAGCACCATATCGACAATAGTCATACAATAATAGAAAAACAAGATATGATACACAAAACACAATAATTGTACATAATAGAACAACTCTCATCATAACATAAATAACTTATATCTAAGACCTAGACAACATCAATAACTAATGACAACAACTAACTAACAATAACATACTCAATGGTCGAAGATACTTCGACACTCATAAAAACATTTCTCTAATAGCCAACATTTTAGATTACGACCAACAATCGATGAAAACATATTTTTTAAATTGATGCATCAATTAAAGCAATACAATTCCTTAAATAGAGGGGTCTTGGCAACAGATCGTAGAGACAGATATCATCTAGTGTAAAATTCACTTTTGAAAAACGTTCGAGTTTCTTATTTTTTGCCAAAAATAGTGCTTGAACGTGCACTATCAAAAAATTCACACAACTTTTTCCAGTAGTAAGTTACGGAGTAAAATAATGATCAGAAGGGACCATTTCTAGATGTCAATATGGATTCTAGACAACAGGGAAGAAATAAGAAAAAGTTGGTGGAACTCGCCTCAAAGAGTCACCCTTTGAATGAGTGTGAATGTTATTTTCACAAATAACAATTAGACTTATTTAAATCACAATATAAGAACATGAATAAATAAATAAAATAAATGGATAAAGTACCCTTTATTTAAAATATTTCAAAAGAACAACTACTAGTTTCGGCCTTAGGCCATTTTCAAGTTCAAATGAAAAAAGGGTAACCTACCTACTTATATTTTTTATTGTGTTTTTAATAATTGTTAAAAGTAGCCCATACTAGTAAAGGAATTTCAACAAATAAACTTTATATGAGGATGAGCCTTTATTCTTCAATGAGGTCGGCTGCCTTACCAGAATCTGAGAGGAGGTACCTCAGGTTTTCCATGACACAATCTGTCTGGTCTCCCAGCCAACGATGAAGAATTCAAGTATCGAGTATGATAATCGAATAAGTTACAGGAATTTACTTAAATGATAAATGACTAGAAATATGAATTGAAATTTATGGAAGAGTACAGGGATAGCAACTAATTACAAATAACTATTCCTATGTAGCTATGTATGATTTAGTAACTTTATTAAGATCTCACCAAGCCATTCGTTGAATTGGATAACTTCATCAACGCTGCCATAATAAGTGAAATCTCCAGCGTGTATGAAAATGTCACCGTCAGGTATTTCATTGAAATGAAATTTCGAAGTCTTAGAGTGTGTATCACTCATGCATACAATGCGTACCTGAAAAATCAAAGAATTTTACTGGCTACTTCACACAAAACATATTCATAGTAGGTAGTAGAGTTAAAAAATCAAATTTTAATATGACTGCATGATTGTTGGAATTAAAAAAATGAATGAGAATAAAAAATAATTGGTAGATAAAATAAATAACTTATAGGCCTACAAGCATAGGCCTATGTAGATCAATTAATTCAAGTACCAAACATTTGATAAACCTATGTACATTGATTGCATTTATCTTTATTATTTATTACTGTACCGTATACTTATAGGTAACTTAACTGTATTTATTTAGGACTAGTCAACTATAATTGATTTTTTTATTTCATTTCCATTGGTTGAGCAGAGTTTTAGGCAATTCAGCAATTGAGTTTGAGTTCACTCAATGTAATTAAGCCTTCCAATAAATGGATTAGATTAATTAGTAATATAAAAATGGTACTATTAGAGAACAATAAAAGTTATACTTGAGTAACTTACAAAACTAGAAAATGCTAACAAAAACAAGAATAAATCATCAGTTTAATATGAGGAGGTGACATGCAAAAGCGAACATATCCAAAAAAATCAAAATTGAGATTATTAGTGGTCTGCATTCTACGGCTTCATTTATATCTCGAGATGATATCAGATTCAAGCAAAAAAAATTATATCCCATAGTTTTCCGTCCTCAAAGATCAGCATTTCAAGCAAAAACGAACGTATCCATCACTATGTTCAATGCAAAAAACGACATATCCCACTGGCCAATGAGAGGGCAGTATTCAGTGTCATGTGACTTGTTTGAATCCCATGATGCACTACAAAAGTTTGGTTATGTTCAGTACAAAGCTTTCTAGTTCAGTGCATGAGTTCGGAAATACAGTTTACAGTTGTAGTTAATTTTGTTTCTCTGTATACAGTTTATTAAAAATGGACGAAAGTTTAATTTCTGTGAAAGACGGCAATTCTGGTTCAAGAAAGAAACAAAAGACTATTAGTGCGCGAGGAAAAAAGAAGATTGAAAAGTACAGTGCTCCTTCAGGATCCAACACATTCATTCCGTGCTCACATAATAACAAACGTTTCAAGTGCTTTGAGGTGAGGCCAGCGGATGCTAAACAACTACGAGAAGCTATTTACAAGTTTCCTGATAAATTTCATCAAGATTCAAAATTAAGTTCACTTATGAGCTTCAAGAATGTTAAAAGAAGACGACCAAACCAAAAGAACAACACCGGTAAGCCCAAGCCCCGCAGTTACAATGTGGAATATCAAGTTTTTAAAGTGAATGGGAGGGTAATAAAAATTTGTAAAAAACTGTTTCTGCACATTACAAGAGTGAAACCAACAAGATTGAATAACATAGCCAATAAAATTACTTCAAACAGGAGCTTGAGGGAGACTCGAGGAGGTTATCACGTTAGCCACAAGTCAACTGCAAAAAAAGAATCGGTGCGGCAGTTCATAGGTAACTTAAAAGGGAGAGAAAGCCACTACAACCGAAGAAAATCCAAGCGAATTTATTTAGATTCCGATCTGAACATAATTAAATTGTTTAAAATTTACAATAGTTCAGTTGGTTTGGAGTTACAAGTGACAAAGTCCATGTTTCAAAGAGAATTTTGTCGGTTTAATATAGGTTTTAAATCACCAGCAAGTGACATTTGTAGTTTTTGCAACAAAATTGATATACAGATGGCAAAGGAAAAGAGTGCAAACTCACGATGTAATGACACTATTAATAGCCTGATTTTAAAAAAGAGAGTCCATAGATTCGAGCAAAAGCTTTTTATGAACTGATGAGAGAGAAGTGCCCAAATGACTTATCTGTCTGCTTTGATCTACAACAAGTGCAACCGTTACCAAGAAGTCCCGTTCAAGAAGCATTTTATTTGCGTCAATTGAGCTTCTATGCTTTATGCATGGTTGATATTGAAGCAAAATCCCCAGTATTCTACACTTGGACTGAGCCTAATCCGGAAGAGGATCAACAGAGGTGTCATCTGCTCTTTTTAACTATTTGAAGGATCTAGATTTAACAGGAATTAGGCGTTTGCGGTTATTTTGTGATGGATGCGGCGCTCAAAACAAAAATAACATTGTGATCCACACACTGATATATTTTCTTGGGACTCACTGTTGTAATGTTGAAGAGATCCTAATAACGTTTCCAGTAAGAGGACACAGCTCCTTACCAGCTGATAGGGTTTCTGGCCAAGTTGAAAAGAAACTACGAAAGAAACCTGTCATTCAGAATAAAGAAGAATACTATTCGATCTATGAAGAAGTTGGAGAATTGAGAAAGTTGGGTGAAAACTGGAGCTTGCTAGACACAAAATGTTTGTCAGGTCGTTTCAAAAATATTGAGTTAATCAGCCAGAAAAAAAGAATCATTATAAAGAAGGAGTGTGTTGTCAGAAGTGATGGGAACAAGACAGTAAAAGCTGTTACAGTGAAAGCAATGGAAAATTTCAGATTTGAGGATGAGAATGAAGCATTTTTGAAGTTGTACAAAAAAGGATGGACGCACAGAAGATGTTTTCAAGAGCCAATTGAAGCATTGCCTCTCGGTCACCCTATCTCCTCAGCCAAGAAAAAGGACGTCGATTCTCTTTTGAAGACACTTTATGGTGATGACTGGAAGAATGATGAAGCTCTTCAGTGGTACAAGAATGTATTAGAAAATGAAGAGGAATCTGAAGCAGCACACAACGATCCTGATCCATGTGACTGTTTAGAAGAAGATTGTGGACTCCATATTTAATTTATCCAAATATTACAAGGTGATGACTTATTTACATATTTTGAAGATACTCTATATTCATTGAAATTTGCATAATTTGATTACATTCTTACTTATGATTCTTTTTTATTTTGTGTATGATACTGATCCATATGACTGTTTAGAAGATTGTGGACTCCATATTTACTTATCCAAATATTACAAGGTGATGACTTATTTACACATTTTGAAGATACTTTATATTAATTGAAATTTGCAAAATTGAATTTATATTCTTACTTATGATACTTTTTTATGTTGTGTATTATGCTTACATCTCTTTCGATAGACTCTTTTTTGCTGGAACATTGTGCCCAAACAAATCAAAACATATCCACATGCGAATCAAGCAAAAAAATACATATCCTCCTGGTTCAGTCAAAAAAAAACTTATCCATATTTAAATTGAAAATAACAAAGTAATCCTATGAATTCTATCAAAAACTCTTGTTCTATATTGATATTCTTTATTTACTAAATATATATGCATTTATTTGAAGACAAATTTTGATATTTGATTGAAAAATCAGTTTTTTCACATTCCTGAAAATTCTCTTACTTGTGATATGTTCGCTTTTGCATGTCACCTCCTCATATACCTTGCCTCTGTCACATTCCTCTGGAATTTCAAACTCTACATTAATAAACGTCTGAGATTCAAATATTTCCATCCAAACTTCACACGGGTCATTGGTGAGAGGATGCACTTTTATTTCCTGCGTGCACATCGTCTTGCATCATTTGTACTTCTGGAAAAACATCACTATAATCACTTCTACTGGAGTAAACGGACAAACTCTTTCATTAGGAAAAGTCTTTCTATTTTCAGTTATTTGACTTGACCGGTGACTAACTTTCAAATGATTCACCAAGAAAGTAGCACAAGGTAATATTATAAATTCTGCATGTTTCTTGAACGGAAATCAAATGAAAGTTGCTTAGTCAATTATAATCCACTAAATAGCGCTGAATTGCAGAAAAAAATGCAGAAAGGCTAAAGCAAAATGTTTGTTTTGAAATGGATTAAATTTTCTTGCATTCTAACCTAAAAATCAAACGTCAAAGTGCAAAGCCATCAGAATCTTGTTATTTTAGTGGCACTGGAAAAACTGTCGACTGTGCTATCGATATATCGATAAGTCGATATTAAGAGATTAGTCGATTCTATAACTAGAAAGTTAACCTAAAAACAAAGCATTCGTATTTTATAACCTCTAGTGAATAGTTGTTTTGTTTACATCTTGTTAATTTTAAAAGTATTTGCAATAATTAAACTTGTTTTTACGTTTCACATGATTTTACAAATAGATCGAAATACATAAATGTGAGCTGTATTAAAATCATTTCAATTTGCCATGGCTGTAGCTAAATACAAGCACATAATTGGAAGGAAGGTTTGTTGATATGAAATCCTTGGCTACTACACACATATTTGTTTAATTTATCACAATTCTTATTTATTATTTTGTTAATTAAATACAAGTAATTGATTTAATATTAGTACATCTTACATCTTGATGTGCCGGTAATTTACGGTACCAATACCGGTCTTATGAGTCAACACTAAACTCAACACTAATTTTATTCAAAATGGATTTGTAGGTAGGACTTTGTCTGTTTTAACAAAAAATCTTTTTCTACAAGAAATAACTTTGACATTTGCCGGAGTAAATCAACCTAGGACTAATGCGTTGCACACTTTGTCTGCTATTGCTAGGTACCGTACCTGGTTGTGGGTTTGAATCCTGTCGGCAGGCATGGAAGTTTGATCATCTTATCAAAACACCCTTTCACTCACCATTACTCAGGTACAAGAAAAAAGCTCGTGTGGGTATCATCCACAATAAGAAAAACCACAAATGCTATCTAAAGCCTGGTTGAAACTATGCTAAACTGCTCAAGGCAATGTAAAATAATCACATTGTTGCCCTGACTCTTTGTAGCACATAAGCGTCTTATTAAGCTTGCCCTGACTCTTTGTAGCACATAAGCGTCTTATTGTGCCCATACCCATGGTATTTTGTTGGGGAAGCTTGTGAGATATTCTCTTTGTGGAGTGGCACTCAAAACAATGAAGGATTACCTGTCGGTATGTAAACGTAGGCAAGTTGTGATCGTCAATGGAGCAAGACTACAGGTCAACTATGCACTCTGACAGGAATCGATGTTTGTCCCATTGCTTTTTGTAAATGTCATAAATTATCGCAGCATAGAAGGAGAAGTTCTTCTGTCTTCTAATATCACTACTATTGTTGTCCAGAATGGGGTTCCCCAATTAGCTATTCTTAGATCTGTCTAATTTCTAGAGGCAGCCAGCTCATAGTTTAAAGCTAACATGCATTAATGAAGCAAAGCCACGAAATGTGTTGTGCACCCTTAAACGTAGTTCACACTCCTTTTGTGAGCCCGAGGGCTCAATTATTCTGGGGCCAATCCTGTTCATCATTTTGATCAATGACCTGGATAGCAACGACTAAACCCTCTTATTTGCGGATGATACATTCCTGCTATCATCAGGCGTTGTCCTTCAGCGTTTTTTTGGAGATGTCAGCTGAGTAAATGTGGTCTTCAGGCTCATGGTTCAGGTCAATCTCTTCCATTTGAACGAGAACACCACCCAGCTCGTCATCTTCAGTTTACCAATAAGCCTAAGTTAGGATAACCGCTTAATTGGGAGAACAGTCGTTCAATCCTAATCCCTTGTAAAAGGAGTAGGCCTTTAATAAAATGGAGTTTTAAAATCAAATTTGTTCAGCTTAATTGTGCACTAAAATCTATGTAGAGCAGATGAGATTGTAGGGCAGACCCGACAAAATTTCAACACTGATATACATATGTTGGTTATTGGGACTGTTTGTGATAATATTAATAAAGTGTTTCTCTGTGAGCATACCGCATAGGCATGTCCTAACAAGTCAAGAAAAACAAACATGCCATTACCGGCATGTCAACAAGTAATCTAACGTTTAGTTACTAATCGAAAACAAACAAGCAAAAGCACACAAGAAAATCACAATAGCATGCAATGAAACATACCAAATACATCAGAAGTAGTTAAGGCAAGAAGTATCTACTCAATGTTTGTGATTGATAATCAAAAAACTCCCTCAGGGAATAGAAGGGATTCTCCTAAAGGAAAGACCTCAGTCTCCTCATCAAAACTGTCTCTGGCAGACTCCTGGCTAAAAATGGCAGCTTGTCCACAATAATTTATCCAAGCTGTATGCGAAGTACTTACATCCAGTTTAATGTGAATGCTAAATCAACTTTAATTTTAATCATTAACAACTGATGAATCTAAATTTATTTGATGACAGGTTCTTGAAGTGTTGAAAAAGCATAATTACAACATAAATCCGGCTTCCATTGAGAATGCAGTTGTTCTCAACAAAACTCAACTTCGTTTTGAGCTGCCAGTCGAATCTATTCTGAAAAACAACGTCAACGAAGCTCATTGTAACGACTTATTGAATATAACAATCAAGGAAGATTGTGCCATTAAAAATGTTGCCAAATCTACCAGTGAAGACCATAGAAGAAGATTAGATGAAGACCATATACATTTCAATATTGATGAAAGTCGTTTTGTGAAAGATGTTCTACAAAGCAGGGATTATTTTCATGAACTAGACGATTTATCGTTGCGGAAAAGTCCTAATACAAGAAAAAAGGTCCTTGTTGAATATAGGTAAGTCTTGAAACAACAGACTTCAAATTCGACATTACAGTTGTGCTGCAACTGATGTTGTGGCATTCCTCCATAATTAAAAATGAACTAGATGATGTCAGTCAACCATCTTTTAATTTTTTACAAAAACAGTACCAGGCTTCGTAACAAAACTTGTCACATTTTGAGCTATTGCACTTGGAGTAGACTTGAAATCAGAGATTTTCGCTTAGAAGGAATTAATTCCAATTGAATTGGACTCTCATTTTGAATTGGTTCTTACAAAATCGGCCAATTTTAGCAATAATAATCATTTGTTATCTTCATTATCTTTATTCTTCATTCTACTTATAACGTTTCAACATTCTTTATTCTTATATAATTGTGGATATGAGTGAAATTTTCAATATTTTTTGCAATTGTGAAGGAGGATTTTCGCTTGGATTCGTATTTGGAAATTGATCAATCTGATAAATTCAAAATTGTAGTAGATACATTTTTCGGACTCAAAGTTGTGAGCGAATTAAGTTATCATTTAAGTTACGTAAGTAACATAACCTTTAGACTGTGTATTCCAAATTAATGTTTGAATCAGTTTTGGGCAAATGTCTTTTGTTTTTACCTGGATTGTATTTGTATATGAATAAATAAATTCATTCCAACCTAAAACATGTTGTAGCATTTTTAGAAATAGTAATCATTTGTTATCTTCATTTTCTTTACTCTACATAATTATAACAATCCAACATTCATAACATTCTTAATTCCTTCCAACATATGAATATTATTTCTTCATTCTTCTATATTCCTATTCATCTCTATATTTTATTTGTCTTCATTCTTTATATTTTTCAGTTCACCGAACGTAGCCAAACCGTTCCACATGGGAAACTTTCGTTCCACAATCATCGGCAACTATTTGAGCAACATTCACGACTACTTTCAACACGACGTTGTGCGGCTCACCTACCTGGGCGACTGGGGCAAACAGTTCGGCTTGCTGCAAATCGGCCTAGACGATCTGGGACTGTCTGAGCACAACATGTCGCAAGACAAGTCGCGAGACAAAATGTTGCAGAACCCGATCGAAACCCTGTTCAAAGCCTATGTGGCAGCCAACCAGCGGGCGGAACTCGATAGCGATGTTTTGAAGAGGGCCAATGAGATTTTCCATTCGATGGAAACTGGCAGGAATGAGGAGGTTTTGAAGCGTTGGGAGATTGTCAGGAAGGTGACGGTGAATGAACTGAGTGAAACGTATCGCAGACTGGGTGTAAGGTTTGATGACTACGATTGGGAGTCTAATTACCCCGCAAGTACGGCTGCCCCTCACATCGAGTCACTCAGAAACAAGGGCAAGATTAGGGATGAAGACGGAAAACAGGTGAGTTATCCCTTAGACTACCAAATAGGGTCTATGAAGCTTGTCCCGTCAAATATCAAATAATCAATTTTACCATTGGGATAATGTGTCCCAGTACAAAAAACACGATATAATGAATAAAATTTAGTAAATAGCTTTGCAATTTCAATTTCACATGTCATTATTGACATTATATGAAGTTATTTACTTACTTTCAACTCAAAATGACACTGTAAATCACATTAGAACAGCTTCATTCAGCACAATACCAGCATCTGACACATTCATACATGAGAGCATATAACCTCAATTCACAATAATATGGCGATCAGATAGTTCAAAACAGTTGATGTATATGAGCTCTAGATTTATTAATATAATTCCATTTGATATTCTTCAAAGAGTAGATTTGAAGGGAATAGAGGCTTAATTTTATTAAAGATTCTAAGTTATTCAGGATTCTAAGTTGTTCAAGATTCTAAGTTGAGCATGTTAAGAAGACAGTTGATGTAAATGAACTCTAGATTTATTAATATAATTCCATTTGATATTCTTCAAAGAGTAGATTCAAAGGGAATAGAAGCTTAATTTTATTAAGCGTAAAAGAAAATTATTTCTTTACCCTGGGACCTGAATGGTGGTAATATATAGCTTATATTTATATATTTTTTAAAGCAATCTATTTTATTTTTTGTAATTCCTGAGACCTGAATGGTAATCATATTTTTCATTTGATCTCTGTTTTGTTTTAGTTTTTCCTATTAGAAAATCTTATTTGTTTTTTCTCTCACAAATTTTTTTTAGTCTTTTATTTGTTTTTTGCAGTGATATGAAATAGTTTTTTCTTGTCATCAACTTGATTTTGTATTGTGTTATTTTTAGTATTTATTTCGAATCGGACTTTTTTGATCAGCGGTCAAAGACTTTTCTTTTGCTTGTGGTGCCTAAAACAATTTTTAGTTTTTTAGTTCTGGGTAATTAATTTTATTTTAATTTATTGTGATAAGTGTTTGATTTATTAACCTTTGATTTGTTACGTTATTAAATTGTGGCAATGAATAATTGAATTGAAATTGAAATACAATTATCGGAAAAGAAAAACAGGCTATTGCCCAAAACTTTAATTTCCTAATTTAGTTTCAATTAGTATCGGAAAGCTGCTAGATGCAAAATGTGTCTCCGGATTCACTCGGATGACCTATTCTTAGTGATTCCCTCTCAATATTATACAAATAATTTACTGTCTTATTTGAAATAATTTTTCAGGTATTCGTGCTTGATTGTGGCAAAACGGTGCCTCTATTGAAGAGTGACGGCTCGTCACTTTATCTGACGCGAGACGTCGTGGCAGCCATCACACGTAAAGCACGCTACAATTTCGATGAAACAATCTATGTGGTCGATTTCAGTCAGGAGGAGCATTTCGTTGCACTTAGAAACATACTAGCTGAGTTGGATCCGAGATGGACGGACTTGATCAAGCACGTCAAGTTCGGACGTGTGAGGGGCATGAGCACCCGGAAAGGGGAAGTTGTGTTTCTCAAGGATATACTTGACGAAGCTCGCAGTATCATGGCTGAAAAACAGGAACAATCTGCCAGTAAGTTTCAAACTCAATTCTTTCTTTCCACTTAATGACACATGAAATATTTACTAATCCGCACACATGGATAATTACTAATCCGCACAAAAAACAATAAACAAAATCTACTTTAGAACATGGTAAGCCATAGTGGAGTAGGTCAATTTCCACACAGAAAAAACTAAACATTTAGAAGACACATTATAAGAAATTTCTGTAACTAATTTAGTTTATTGGGAAATAAACATTTATTCATTTTTATAATTTTTATTATTATTTCCACAAAATAGGTAGTTGATGATAGTTCAGTTGTATTTAGTATGATGAAAAGATATAAGATTTCGTGATTTATTTAATGATTTTCTAAATGACTGATTATTATCTTCATCTTATAAATGACGCCATTGATTAAACACCTCATGTGTGAGTGATGTTTGAAGAGGAATATATTTCAAAAAATCATGTATTCATCAAAATTCGGGAGAGGGATGGTTTTGGCCTATGCGTGTTGTACTCTTCTGATCGTATTATTGAGTATTATGATTTGTGACTTTTAAATAAATGAAATGAACCTGCTTCTTTGGGTAAAGCATGTCATCTTTTATCAATTATGGCTCGGTTGCAAAAAAGCCACTTAAATTTCAATTGTGATTAAATGTATCGAAAACCAATCGAAGATGCTTTCTTTTTAATAAGTCTTCTCTCGTGGCATTCAGTCATGATTAAAATTTATCAGGTTTTTGTGCAACGGGTTCTTTATAATAGAAACAAACATCTATAAACATTAAAAGAATAGTACTACTTTTGGGTAATACGGCAAGGCAGAACATCCAAAATAATCTCTTTGCCGATAAAAGTCATATGAATAAATAAAATAATACTACTGACTCGTGAAGAGAATGAATTTATTTAATTGTTGCAGCCACCAAAGATGATCTTCCGGAATATGTGTCCGATGTACTGGGAATTTCAGCAGTCATGGTCAATGATCTCAAACAAAGGCGGATGAAAGACTACAACTTCGATTGGAATTCAGCTCTACATGTAAGACATCATTTCGAGAATATTATAGTCCTTCCAATATTACAAACTACTGTTGTAGAATACAACTTTCAAAAAATCATAATCAGTATTCTGCCCTAGGGCAGGTCAATGGAGAAGGATTTCTCCTTCTCCATTCCTCTCTGTCCTGTGCTATTCTCTTCAGCATGGAGTGTTTTCCCTCCTCCCTGGCATCATCTACCATCTTCAAACTCTTCCTGGGGAGGAATCAATGGGCTCAAGTTGTTGAGGAATAGAATTGCGAAGTGCCATACGAAATACAACTATACAATTTAAAAAAAGTCGATGAATTAAATAATAAGTCGATGATAATAAGATAATAATATTAATAATATTGAGATAATAATAATAAGTCGATGAATTAAATCATAACTCTCAATGGTTTGTACAATTTAATATATTATGGTAACTAATTATTTCCTTAACTAATCTTTGTAACATCCGAATGAAGCTTCTACTGTTAGTATTTGGTATTGATGAGTCAAGAATCATAACATTTTGTATTGTATTTTTCAAATAAATTGTAATAAATTAGATTGATTGATTAGAGACTAGAGTCTTAACACAATTTTTGTAAACCGTTCTATATTGAGGGAAATCGACCCTTTCTTCTTATTGTTGTTTTTAAATTTATCAAAGGTAGGGTTCATATTTGATTCTAGTAAATGATCGAACTAAAAATTAATATTTGTATGACTGTTTTTGGGTGGGGAGTCCCATACGGGAAGGTCCCACCTCTCCTTACTCATCAATAGATCTTTTATAGTTCATCCGGAACCGTCAACCTATTCGGCCATATGAATAAAGTTGAGCATTTGCTTATACTTCTAAAATATAGAGCATTTTCTTCATTTTCTATGAATAAACGTGAGCAAAACCTTTTGCTCATGCTCATCAAAAAAAATAGTTTGAGCATTTGCTCAAAAGTAAAAGCTTTTGCTCAAAATTGTATGAATAAACTAGAGCATTTGCTCAACTTTTGAAGTAAATGCTTCATAAAAGGTGAGTCTAGTCTAGAGCAGCTTATCACATTTTGCTCATAGTAAAATGGCTCAACTAATTCGTATGAGGAAGAGGAAACTATACCAGATACGATCACAACCAATAGTTAAGAACTATAAAACTCTTTTTAGATTCAACCATGATATATTATATCACCATTATCCCTACAAAAGAATAAATACAAAAGATATAAAGAGAGCCATCACAAAATAGGAAATAGGCATTTAAGATGATGAGAGTGTAGACGATTATATGAAGGCTATTGATATTATAAGAATATGCTGAAGTTTATTATAGAGATGACATTTTTTCACGCTATTATTTCAAAATTCAAACTCAACTAACCTAAAACTCTATTCATAAATAGAAAACAGAGCAGACGACGCAAACACAAGCTGTGCCCCCCTACTTGCATATTTAGCGCTTCCGTGAGCTATAAATACAAAGTAAGGCTACAAAAGCGAATCAGCTGATGAAAAATCTTTAAAATACGTGAGCATTTGATCCAGATTTAAGGAGCATAAGGTAAGAGTATAAAGTAAAGCTTATTCATATAAAAATGAGCAAATGCTTTTGCTTCTACCTTTTGCTCATGAGCAAAACCATATGCTCCATGCTCTTGTTCATGAGCATTTGCTCTGGTTTTATTCAAATGGGCCAATGTCTTTATCCTATTACGATCACAGTATACCTAAAGTATAGTAATACTTACAATATATTTTTATGAAACATGAATTTATATATAGATTGAAACTTGAATTATAATATCACGATAAAAACCTTCAACTTATTATGTTGATTCGAAAATGATCACAGTATAATGCCTTGTTCATTACAGTATAATCAATTTCATGAAAGTTTTTTTAATATCGTGATAGAATGAACCGTATCGCTATGTATCACAGTATAATGTATTGTTTATTACAGTATACAGTATAATTAATTTCGTGAAAGATATTTTAATATCATGATAAAATTAACCTATCACTATATATTACAGTATAATGACATGTTAATTAATGTATAATCAATTTCATGAGATATTTTAATAACATGATAAAATGAACCTTATCACTATGTGTTCTAGGTGAAAGGTGACTCAGGCATAAAGCTGCAGTACACCCATTGTCGTCTGGTCAGTTTGGAAGAGAACTGTGGATTCCAATTAGATGAGCAATGCTTCCACAAATGTGATACCATATTGGATCCAGTTGTTATACAGCTGGTACACCAAATAGCGAGGTACGATTTCCACGTTTTATTTTCTTCAACAGTTCCGATTTCTGTCATTTTCTGTTCTCTTGTTGAGAAAGCAAATTAGAGACCGCCATAATATCAGCGGTCCTATTAAAAAAAGAATGAACTTGAATTGGCAGATTTCATTTTGAAATAATCAATATAATCTAGATTTAAAATCTGGACGCTTAGAAAACCAGTACCTTATACTTTTCTTTCTATTGGAAGTTCAGCTTTTACATGTTTGATGAAATTAAATGAAAAAAATCTTTATTAGGCTGAGTTAGAACTTTCAAGTCCTCTCTACCACTCAACCTCGATTCATCCTTTGATTCGTCCTATTTTGAATCAATCTCTGACTTGAATGAATAAAATATTTCTGAAGTCTTGCAACGGTTTAAAGACTATAACTCTTAATTATTAAAGCATAACAATTGAATCAATCTATGAAGCTATGTAATCTTCCAAGACTTTTCCAAATTGTATTGTTAACTTTCCTCAAACGGTTTCATTCTAAATCTACATGTAACATATTGCGTACCGGTATTGATCAAGTGAGCATTTTAATGAAATTTCAATTTAAATAATTCATAAATTATTATTTATCATCACTATGAATTATCACATCATTATTATTATCATAGCAAATAAATAATTAATTTATTCATACAAAAAAAATAAATTGTTGATTGTAAAGCATGCACTTTCCTAGAAATTCTGTAACACTGGTAGGCTATTACAGCTATACCCTTCCAGAGATCTCTCACACAAACCAATTCCTTCTATATTTTACATGTTCTGTATCCTTACTTGGTTCGTCACTGCCCACATCATATTTAGGACGTCTCGAAATCATTATTATTTAAATTGAAATTAAAGAAATTTTTAATACAGCTGGAGTGGACAATGCAGAAAACATCATCACAACAAATTATAATACCTACCTTGATCGATAAATTCGCTGGTGGTGACAACCTGTCTGTTCTTGAAATCTGTATGCACCATTACACTAATTAATCTTTTTCTTTTTAGCTATTCAATAATTCACTGTATGTAATAATTATATTCAATAATATTCTTGATGCATCAAAATTAGTGTTTCCTTTATCTCTGTAAAACTTGTAATATGCAACACTGGTTTGTGCATTTTTTGCCCATGCAGACCATTTTCTTAAGATTATTTGGCTTAGTGTATTCATGAGGTTGTTTTTATTCTTTGTTGTTGTTCATATTGAAAATTTTACATTGTAGTTTCATTTTTTTAAATAAAATATATTTTGTCTGTCTGTCTGGTATGCATGTTTTTTTTTTTTTAATTTTTTATTAATTTTTAGATTTGATGATGTAATGGAAGAGTCGTTCAAAACATTTGAGTCATTCCATATTGTCAATTACCTTTTCAAGCTGTGGTAAGTAATTTTCGATTTATTAAACATTTCATTAGGTAATAGCACATGGAACGTTTGTCATCATAGCGCTCACAAAATATTATCAAATTGATTATTTAAAACGAACAAAATTAAAGTTAAGAACGATAGACTAATTATTACATTATTTTTTACAATGTTCAAAAATTATTGTTATATAAATTTTTCCATATTTGAATAATATCTTTACTGTATTTTAGAATTTATTCGCTAGTCTCTATAAGTTATTCATTTAACTACTATGAGCTCCAAGGTACTCCGTACCAAATCTTTAGATATATTAACCATATTTAGATATACTTACAATGTATAAACTCTAGGTATTGACTCTACATACTCTCATTAACTACTACAAAAATTTCAAATGTTTTCAATCTTTTTCTTCCAGCAACACAATCAACAAAGCTATGAAGTCGTTGCCAGTAAAAGATGCTCCAAATCGAGATATCGCACTCCAACGTTTACTGGTTTTTCATTCAGCTCGCATAGTGCTCAACAGAGGAATGAAAGTTCTAGGGTTAAAACCTCTGGATAAAATGTAGTCTAGTCCAAAAAGTATAAGTATGTTGTTACCTTAATAAAGTATTTTTAATGGTTTTCATTTTTGTTTTATTTCACTAATATTTTTTACAATCATAATAGGAGAAAATCTAGATGAAAATAATAGGAAATAGCATCTTTTGAAACAGAATAAATAGGCACTTTGGACAATTAAATCACGACATAGCAGTCTGATATTTATAAATAACAGCTATTAGCTTCTAATCACAACTCTCGAGTGTTGAGTGTTGAGGAAGGACCTAGTGTCTGAAAGCGCTCCACGTGAGTAGAAGCTAATCTAATAGATTTTATTTATAAATAGCATACTGCTATGTCGTAATGTAATTGTTCAAAAGTGATTATTAACAAGCAGTTCGTAATGGAAACAAACATTGAAGAATAACTAGCCGTCATCAGTATTATTAATTTGTTATCCAGGCTATAACAGCAATCTATGTCATTGCTATAGAAACCAAATTTAATATAAGTCTGTAGGAAACTGACTATGAAAAAGGGGCCAAATTAATATAAATTTGCTATAAACTAAAGCATTTTGATGAGACATGTTGTTGAAAGTGATAAATTTTTTGATGATAATACATCTTCTCCCTAATCTTCTTGAGAAAATTTGCTGTTCTGAACTTAGGCCTATGCAAAACGTTGTTCTAAATAATGATAACATTGAGTTTTTGGACATTGTAAGAAACAACTCAGGTGAGTGTAAAATATTATTAATAACTAAAAATTGATTTTGTATTGTAATTTTTTCCTCGAATATGCTATTATTCTAAAAGAGACGAATAAAATAAATAAATAATCATGTAAATAAGTTATGTTTGCTATATGCTTACTCATGGCTTACTCTATCTGTAGTAGGCTGTGGCTTACTCTGATAAAGAAAAACAGGTGTATGTAAACAGAAGAAGAACTATTCTCTTCATAATAGCACCTGTTGGTAGTTCGCCTAAGGCCCGGTTGCACAAAAAATGGTCAAATTTAAATCGTTATAAATTTCACGAGAACCAATCAGAGAAAACTTTTTCAAAAATCTGGTGTGGCGCACTCACACAACTTTCCTTGCCGTTATGAAAATTGATCACCTGACGTTAGTGTACCCGCGCATCTCAAGTCTACTATTCAAAGACTTGAGCCAGCTGGTGACAGGGCAATAACGCTGGAGACACACATGAGGTCTGCTATCTCTTCATAGTGAATGATTTAATAGAATCAACAATAATTTGCAATTGAATAATCACATTTTCTCGAATTTAAAGCTTATTTTCAAATTTAGGTGAAAATGTTACTGAACATTAATTGTAGAGATTTTCATGCGCAATCTACTCCACTTGATTTGTTTTGTTTCAATTGTATCTGAAGCCTGATAATTGGGAATCTATCTGCATTGATGGGGCGGAGCTCCTGAAGTTTTTACAGATATGGGACTTGTGGCAGTTGATAGAGCTTATCGATGACTATTTTAAGTATGAATTTGATCAAAATCGTTGGAGCCGTTTCCGAGAAAATCACGAAAAACCCTGTTTTTGACAACATTTTTGCCATTTTAGCCGCCATCTTGGATTGCATTTGATCGAAATTGTTCGTGTCGGATCCTTAAGTTCGAAATTTCAAGTCATTCCGTTAATTGAGAGATGAGATATCGTGTACACAGACGCACACACACACACACACACACACCACACACACACACACACACACACACACACACACATACAGACCAATACCCAAAAACCAGTTTTTTGGACTTAGGGGACCTTGAAACGTATAGAAATTGGGGTACCTTAATTTTTTTCGGAAAGCAATACTTTCCTTACCTATGGTAATAGGGCAAGGAAAGTAAAAAGCATGCCTTTCTGAATGGTTCTTTTGAACTTGATCACGATTATAATTTAACCGGTTTTTGTGCAACCGGCAGTAAAGTAAGCCATGGCCATCTATAGTGTTGATACAATGTATACAATATAAATAAATAACAATATAAAACAATATAAATTCAATAATTCTAAATGTATGCCTAAAATACCATCTTATTTATAATCTTGTTTATATCTTTTCTGTATAGGGCTACTTGTAATATAAATATAAAGAAAATAAAAATCTCAGTACCCTTTTTTGAAATATTTTATCACAAATATTATTTTTTTTATATATATTTCAAAAAAAAGGTACTGAGATTTTTATTTTCTTTATATTTATATAAATACCAATCTATGTCATAGATTGGCCCAGCTCAAGGTAATTATATAAAAAAGTAAATTAATATAGATTAGTAGATTAATATAGGTCATTTAGTATGGATCAAAGACCTTAAAGATGCATAGACTCACATGCAGCGCTAGTGTCGTACTTGGAATTGAAATCGGCCATTGAGGGGGCAACGTATGAGATTATTACATACCAATGCCTTTGTAATCTATAATATTACAAACATATATCTATTATCTCGTGGTAAAATACCCCAGTGACGGCCTTCAATTTCAAGTAAGAGCTATCATTGGGAAGGCATAGGCATTGTGGGTCTCTTTAAGGTCTTTGGTATGGATAGAAACTGAATTTTCCTGGTGAGGGCCCCGCAACCCCTGTGTCTACCTACTATAATGACAAAATAAGGAGACTACTAAGGTATAACCACCACATTGGATGTGTATATGTACAAGTGCACGCGTTGGCATGCATGACCAAGCGCGCAGATAAGAAGCAAAATCTGAAAAGAACAATATGAACACTCACACTGATCTCGTGCACTAGGTGGTTGCGTTCAGTGTGAGCAGCTACATACAAGTTACAACGTGCTTTAATGACTTTTTCCAGATTATGTTTCTTGGCTAATGCATGATCTGACAAACACTTGCATATAAACGCATCCAATGTGATCATACCCTAATTTTAGAGCTGGAATGTCAAAAATTCGCGGGGGAGGACACCCGGTCTAGCCCCATAACCTATGCATAATGAATATTCAAAGTAAAACCTGTAAAAATTAATAAAAACCTGTAGTACCCTTTATTGAAAAAACTTTAAAATATTCTAACGACTAGTTTCGACCATACGTCATTTTCAAGTTAAAATGTAAAGCTGCGTACACATATACGCTCTTCCAACCCGCACCGAGCACGCTCCTCCCTCGTACCGCCCTCGTTCTTCCATCGAACTACGGTCGCGCCGCCCACGCACCCATCATGAACGTTACGGAAGATGTTAGATCTTCTCGCGTTCCCCGGTCGAACCATTGTTGTTCCCCGGTCGATCATCAATCGCTGTGCTGGAGTGACGTTCGGTTGCGGAGCAGAGCGAAAGTCTGTACGCACCTTAAAAAGTAGACAAGTTGATATATTTTTACTTTCCTTGTCCTTTTACCATAGGAAAGGAAAGTATTGCTTTCCGAGAAAATTAATGTACCCCAATTTCTAAATTACGATACATTTCAAGGTCCCCTGAGTCCAAAAAAGTGGTTTTTGGGTATTGATCTGTATGTGTGTGTGTGTGTGTGTGTGTGTGTGTGTGTGTGTGTGTGTATGTATGAGAGTATGTGCGTCTGTGTACACGATATCTCATCTCCCAATTAAAGGAATGACTTGAAATTTGGAACTTAAGGTCCTTACACTATAAGGATCCGACACGAACATTTTCGATCAAATACAATTCAAGATGGCGGCTAAAATGGCGAAAATGTTGTCAAAAACAGGGTTTTTCGCGTTTTTTCAAAAACGGCTCCAACGATTTTGATTAAATTCATACCTGAAATAGTCATTAATGAGCTCTATCAACTGCCACAAGTCTCATATCTGTAGAAATTTCAGCAGCTCCGCCCTATATATGCAAAGTTTGATTTTAGATTCTCAATTATCAGGCTTCAGGCACAATTTAAACAAAAAAAATTGAGTGGAAAAGATTGAGCATGAAAATCTCTACAATTAATGTTCAGGTGAATCACATTTTCACCTAAAATTGAAAATAAGCTCGAAATTCGAGAAAATGTGATTATCCAATTGCTAACTGTTGGCAACTGTTGATTCTATCAAATGATTCACTATGAAGAGATAGCAGACCTCGTATGTCTCCAGCGTTAAATTGTCCTCTCACCAGCTGGCTAAGATCTTTGTTTATAAGTAGACTTCAGATGCGCGAGAACACTGGCGTCAGGTGATCAATTTTTATAACGGCAAGGAAAGTTGTGTGAGTGCGCCCCACCAGATTTTTTACATTTTAACTTGAAAATGGCCTATGGTAGAAACTAGTATTAAATAGTATCAACTTGTTCATTTATTTTCTACATTTTAACTTGAAAATGATCTATGGTCAAAACTAGTCGTTAAAATATTTTAAAGCTTTCTCAATAAAGGATACTACAAGTTTGTATATTGTTTTTATTAATTTGAACAAAAGTAGCCCAAATAAGTGAAGTGTTTTTTTTAAACCTGTACTATGAACACTTGACCAAGTTTACACTTTTGTGATGAGTCAATAATTTTTTATTTATCAATTTCTTCCAAGGTAGAAATCCTGGACAGTCATATAACTAAAATTATAACTATCCAATAAATAAAATAGAATCTCTCATCACTCTACCTATATCCACTCACAAGCCTGGGCATGAGCCATGAGTATATATATATATGTGGGCATCATCCACACATGACATATAATTATATAACAGCCACAACTTACACTTTTGGTAGGATGCAATCCAAGGTTTGAGACCCTATTAATTACGTAAGTGCCGGTTGCACAAAAGTCGGTTAAATTTAAATCGTGATTAATTCCACGAGAACCCAGTAGAAGCCTTCTTATCACACACACGGTTAAAATTTAACCGGCTTTTGTGCAACCGAGCCTTAGTAGCTTATCGAGAGTTCATTGATAGTATTCGGATGCATAAAAAATGATAATGTAACTACTGTTGTATGAATCCAAGCTCTATTACATTTAGTAAAATAATTATATTCACAAACATATTTATGGCCTCATAAAAATACAAAACTATATAACCGAAAAATGTTGTCTATTTTTTCTAGAAAACTTAACTGAATGTACAACGAGAAATCACAAATCCTTCCAAAATAAGTCTGCCAACTCGATAGGGCTTTCGATAATGCCTGAAGATAAAATGCTCGATGCTTGGTCGAAACCCGACAACACGTTTCAGATGTTCGGAAATCCCAACAGTCAAAAATCAACACAATTTCCACAACTAAATGGAAGGAAAAGAGTAAAATACCTACTAAAAGATGAAGCTAGAAAGGTGAAATCGCCGAAGCAACAAATTGACGAATACAAGAAACGTGTAATGATGTTTCTGGTACAGAAAGGATTCGTAACAAATACTCAACCAACTAGCACAAGCACTGAAAAAATAAAAGATGACTTGAAATCGACTAAAGAGAGAGGGAAAAATATTTTACAAGCGATGCCGATCAAATGAAAATAAACATTGACATTATTTTCTAATTATCGTTACTGGAGTTGAGTTATTCAAAAATAAGGTTTGTTGTCCTCACAAAATTCCTCCCCACAGAATTACTTTTTGTTGCAAAAACGTTTCTATTCACTCGATGGTCTTCCAATAAAAATATTTACTTTATACTGTCAAAATTCCATATGAAAACCATGAATGCTTACCATTCAATCTATGCTGAGAGTATAATTGCAAGAATTTCACTATAGGATAATAGCATAGATAAACAATAGCTATTGTTTATCTATGATAATAGGCTACATTCATCTACATTCAAATATCAACAATAATTTTATAATACAATAGGTTTGAATGAGTGCACTTATTAAAATGTGAATGTAAACCAATAATAAACGTCAAAGTTGAGTCTGTAAATTATTAGAGAAAAATGAAGAAAATTGCCTATCATTTAGTTTTCTTCGTACAGCATACCTGCGCCTGTTTCAAAACGTCTCCAAAACTTTTGGATCCAAAATTTATGAACCGACTAATAAAAGATTAGTGTAAGGTGAATAGGTTTTATAGTTGAGAAAAAGGAGAATCTTTTGAAAAACAATAAAAAACATTTAATATCTTCATTGTTCACTCACTATACATTTAATACACATTATAAATAAATAAATAAATTTTATTCACATTTAATTACATGGCCAATCGAATTAATGTGTGTCACGAAACACGACATTAAACGAAAATTAATATTAATTACTACAAATAGTGTTTTTCTGATGACTAAATGCAATATTATTATCATATACAATGCAATATTATATACTATATGCAAAATTATTCTAAAATGGGAAGCATTACCCAGGACATACTTGATGTTCACTAACTTAATCCCCGAATAAAATGCTAAATTATTACCCTGTTGCATATCCATAGACTACTTTTTCACTATTAATATTAAACTTGAATTTAAAAAAAACACTTATGGAGTGAAAATGCACTTACATTGGTAGTGACGATCGTTTCGACCTGTTCATTTCACTCCATACTGTAAGTGTTTAAAATTCAAGCAAAATTATAACTTGAATTACAAATCAAACGAGAAGTAAAGCAATGTTTTACGAACAATAAACAACAACTTGTTAATGGTACCGCTAATTTAAACGCAATAAGAAAGAATAAAAATAACGAGCGAAGCTCGGTGCCCCGATATTAACTAGGATCAAGCCAGTTACACACACACACAGATTTTGGACGTTCGTTTTTTTGTCGTCCTTATAAATTCTACCAGATTGAACAGAGCTTGGAGATGATGTGTGCATCCTAGTTAATATCGGGGCACCGAGCTTCGCTCGTTATTTTTACTTTCCTTGCCCTATTACCATAGGTAAGGAAAGTATTGCTTTCCGAAGAAAATTAAGATACCCCAATTTCTATACGTTTCAAGGTCCCCTGAGTCCAAAAAAGTGGTTTATGGGTATTGGTCTGTATGTGTGTGTGTGTGTATGAGTGTATGTGCGTCTGTGTACACAATATCTCATCTCCCAATTGAATGACTACAATATAAGGATCCGACACGAACAATTACGATCAAATGCAATTCAAGATGGCGGCTAACATGGCGAAAATGTTGTCAAAAAAAGGGTTTTTCGCGATTTCCACGAAAACGGCTCCAACGATTTTGATCAAATTTATACATAATATAGTCATTGATAAGTTCGATCAACTGCCACACGTCCCATATCTGTAAAAATTTCAGGAGCTCCGCCCCATCTATGCCAATTTTGATTTTAGATTCCCAATTATCAGGCTTCAAATATAATTTGAACAACAAATTTCGAGTGGAAAAGATTGCGAATGAAAATCTCTACAATTAATGTTCAGTAACATTTTCACCTAAAATTGAAAATAATCCCAAAATTCGAGAGAAAATGTGATTATCCAATTATTGCAAACTGTTGGCAACTGTTGATTCTATTAAATGATTCACTATGAAGAGATAGCAGGCCTCGTATGTCTCCAGCGTTAATGTCCTTTCATCAGCTGACTTAGATCTTTGTTTATAAGTAGACTTGAGATGCGCGTGGACACTAGCGTCAGGTGATCAATTTTCATGACGGCAAGGAAAGTTGTGTGAGTGCGCCACACCAGATTTTTATTTATTGATAAACAGAACACAATACTCTAAAATGATCGTGTTTATAATTCACAGCTGGATATATGTCATCTTATAGGTGCGTACAGACTTTCGCTCTGCTCCAAGACCGAACGTCACTCCAGCAGAGCGATTGATGATCGACCGGCGAGCAACAGTGGTTCGACCGGGGAACGCGAGAAGATCTAACATCTTCCTTAACGTTCATGATGGGTGCGTGGGCGGTGCGACTGTGGTTCGATGGTGGTAAGAGGGCGGTACGAGGGCGGTACGAGGGAGGAGCGTGCTCGGTGCGGGTTGGAAGCACGAATATGTGTACGCAGCTTAAGAATTTTCGGGGATGCGTTATTTTGATTTTTCACATACTCACTCGCTCACTCACTTTTTTACTATCCACAGCTGTTTCAGCCAAGGATAAATTATCCTTTTAATGTCGTTCAGCGAGTTTTCCCAAGGATGAGACCTAGTGCAATCGAATTTTTATATCATAAACCTACTATGTTCCAAATTTCATGAAAATCGTTAGAGCCGTTTTCGATATCCGTTGAACATAAATAACCAGATATAAAAATATATACAAATATACGGAAATTGCTCGCTTAACATAATAAGATATTGAATCAAATAGAATTAATAAGGACGGAAAAAGATCGTACGTCAAAATTCGATCAGTGTATGTGTAACCGGCTTTGGTGCTTAATGTAAAAGAGGAATGATTGATATACATTATGTACAAAGGAATCATTGATTCGGAATTAGAAGATTTCTTAGAAAAACCAATGTATAATTGGGATCCAATATGAAATTTAATATTTACTTGGTGAACAAGGTAACACAACTGAACAATCGGTTTCAGAACCCGATTCTATAGTAGAAGTAGTTTCACACCTTTTGTCCAGGTTTGGTAAACAAATATGTTTGGTCACAGAAGACATAACTGGAGTGTATTTCTAGAGTATAAAGACGGTGTTTTACGAACGACTGTATTTATCTATATTTATTTACATTGATTTTATCTTAAAAGCTCATCTTTGGTTTATTCAAATATTTAATCAACATATTATACAAATATCTGTTTCTATAACAAGATTATAATAAAAAATTATTCAATCATTTTTCACTACATCGCCATAAGAACAATTTTGAACACAATTAGGCAAAAATCATCTCTCACAACATTTATACGTCAAGATGGATTAAAAACATGCTCACGGATAATTCCTCCTATTGGACTTTTACTAGTAACAATTAATTTGACAATATTTTTGTGGAAATTCAAAGGTTTGCAGACATCATATTTAGTTATTGAGATCACACATATAGTATAATATGGACACATAATATAGTACATATAGTACACATATAGTAAGTTATAGTATAGTCACAGTATAGTGACTAATCAAACTGATAGTTTTTTTTTTTCATAAATCATAGCCCCTTTGGACTTAAAATATTGTTTGTGAAGAAGTCAACAATGTTTTTGTAGAAATTTATAGGTTTGCCAAACAACAATTTTATTACTGAGATTACAAAGATAATTTAATTATTGAGATACCGTATATCAGTATAGTGACTAATAAAACTTTAGGTTTTGATCAGAAATTATTTCCTCATTATGCTTGTCACTGTATACAATAATAATTATCAAGGCGACAATTTTGTCCAAATTTATAGGTTTGCCGACCTACAATAATTTCATTATTGCGATTAAAACAGATGTCTGAGTTTAGTGACTAATCAAACTGATACATCGTGTTCACAAATTATTAATCCCCTTCAATATGCCTGACAATATTGTTTTCACAACCTTGGTCGACAAAACGTTTTGTCGAAGGTGAATAGATTTTTTATTATAGTATTGAGATCGCACCAATTATATACAGAATAAAACACAGATAACTCAGTCAAGTAACTAATCAAAATGATTAGGTTTTGATCACAAATTATTCCCCCATTACACGTGATGTATTGTATGTACAATACTCAAGTAATAGTTCACAGGTTTTCGGTAAATTCAGTTATACAGAGTTAGCTTATTCTAAATGTCCCGTTATTAAAAATTCATAACTGAAGTACTTATCCGAAATTAACAATCTCCATACCAATGGAAAGAAAAAATTCAAAAGTTTTTGTTACAATAATTACCTCAAGCCCCTATCAGAATAGGCAGCCATGACGAGCAAGCAGCCGAGCAGCCAGGTCACACCGTCACCGGACATTGTTTTTAGTCTAAGGCAGCCACGTTTTGGCTACCTGTGTGGTCGCCGGGCTCGGCAGCCAGAATATCAGTCTCACTGACGTTTTAGGTTAGGTTAGTTTAATACAATATCTTTAATAGCCTTTAATAGAATAATTCATATTACTTTTGAGATGTAAACTTTGGCTGACTTTTACGCATTATCCATGCTAACAGAGCCTCTATCTAACTGACTGCATGACCTTGCTGCCTAATGTATGTGAGATATTACTTTTAAAGGTAGGCGCACACAGATCGTCATCGGACGGACGGCACGCATCGGACGATTAGATTTGATGCATTGTTTTCAATTGGAGTGCGCATACCTATTGAAAACAATGCATCAAATCTAATCATCCGATGCGTGCCGTCCGTCCGATGACGATCTGTGTGCGCCTACCTTTACACGGCTCTTTCTCGATGATGGAGAGGTCCGATGCTCTATTCTCCACTAATCACTCCCACTACCTAGCACCATTCTAATGCGTCGCGCAACACACCCCTCCAGTTATCGCCTGGCATTGTTCCAAAAATGTTTTACTGACAGCAGGTATATTGGTTTGTGTGATTATGGAGATGTGTTCATCACAAGAAAGTAAAGCGAAATGACACGGTGCATCCAAATGTGCGCAGGATGACCGTCTTTGTCTTTTCTACAAACTGTGGAAGGAGAAATGGGTTTCTCCTCTTCATGTTAAAAGTAGTATCCCACAGAAGGGCCTTAGTTAATTTTAGTTAAAAAAACTTTCAAATTTTCTCGTTTCATCGGTATAGATTGTTCATTTCGAATAAATATTTTAGTAGATATGACGTTTTAATATGGGTCAATCATTGAAAATAACTCAGTAATATTGAGCACAGACATCTATCAGTCGAATTACTAATCAAACTGATTGTTCGTATAGAAATCGTGGATAGTTGTACTCAAAACAGGACCCAGAGATCGACCCAGTAAAATAACTAGTTAGTGAAATAACTATTTCATTTAAATCACTAATCAAACTGATTGTTCGTATAGAAGTCGTGGATAGTTGTACTCAAAACAGGACCCAGAAATCGACCCAGTAAAATAACTGATTAGTGAAATAACTGTTTCAATAAAATCACTAATCAAACTGATTGTTTGTATAGAAGTCATGAATAGTTGTACTCAGAACAGGACCCAGATATCGACCCAAAGCTCCGATTTTCAGCTTGGCTAGCATCAATTGGCCGCAGCCATTGTAATCTCGATAGGCCTCCATAAGGTGCGTCGGTGTGGGGTAAACATCGACCACAGCCTTTGCCTTCTCCACCGACATTCCTCTCAGCTGTAACAGATGCTTCAGGAACATCTCGCCCACCGTGTATTTCTGTCGACAAGATACATCGCAATAAAATAAATAAACAGCTTTATTTTCAGTAGAGATGTAAACAAAAAGCACAAATACTAAAGGTCACTTCACATTACGCTACGCTGAAATACGTCTTCGGAAGACGTAAAATTACGTCCTATCTCCAAACATTGAGAGCTACGCTACGCTGATATAGCTGAACGCTGTTATAGATTTCAATGTTGGGAAACATTGTCCTCTTCTGAAGACGTATTTCAGCGTAGCGTAATGTGAAGAGACCTTTAGTAAAAATCAACTATATAGCATGCTCTGTTGAATAACATCAAAAGCTCGTTCTAAATATTAGACATTAAATTACTTAGGGTCCTTTACTTTGCCTATGTTCAATCGGTGCTGCAATATGGGTTAGTGGTATGGGGAGGAGCGTATGATGTTTTTATGGGCAATAAAGATGTTAAAAAAAATTCTATCTGAATTATCTTATCGTCACTTTATGTAGTATCAACTTTCAGTTTTACTGTAAGAAGATGTCAGAACATGTCAAATTATTGTATAGTGGGAGAAATATATGTTATCAGGACACTCTAGTGAGATTCACTTTGTAAAAATTAGTGAGAATGATAGGACGGCAGGGCAGGGTTGCCAATGGCCTTCAAAAAGTAGATAGTTATGACTGAAGTCATTCTGGTATATATCTTGATGTAATATTAATTGTTGATTCTTGTTAATAGGCCTAATCAATTTTAACTCAATAATATGATATTCTATTCAAGAAAAATAATATAGGCTATATCTTCCACGATTTAATAATGAATGTTTATAATGAACTGGTATTGAATATTTTGTTAGTTCATCATATTTTATTCATAGCGTACAAACTATTTGGCGACAGTGTGGAGTTTGAAAATGATAGAGCTATCTACTTTATCTAGTGACAAACAAGGATAGCAAACCAATGTTGATCAGGTGCTGACTTTATAACATGAATATCTCACAATGTTTAGTATCAAACTTACTTTTACGGTAAATTTTCATGCTAGACAATTTTAAATTATTGTACAGTAGAAAATGATTTAGTGTTAGCAGGACACTTAGGATTCTTGATCTTTATAACGAGATTATAGCTTTGCCCCATAATGTGTTTGCCAAACCAATAATTTATTTCTACAGTGATACAGCACTCTAAAGCTGGGTTTACACCAAAGTTATTAACAAAATGTTAATAACTTAATCCTTATAGATTCTATTAGATTTAACGGAACTTGACAAACACATATGTTCATCATATGTATGATAAGTTATGTTCAATCTAATAGAATATATAAGGATTAAGTTATTAACATTATGTTAATAACTTTGGTGTAAATCCAGCTTTAGGGCCGGTTCCTGAGCTCGGGATTTAGGTAAGTTCTAGACAGCTGGAGTCAGAAAATTGGCTTTCCAAAACGGGGCGTAGTCGCAGTAAATAGTTGCAGCAAAATAGTTCTTTATTTTCCCAATTCTATAGTTGGAAACGTTTTTCCTTGACGATATGAAACATTCCTAAATAATTCAAAATAGCTGAAACTTTACACTATTTTCTCTTTATTTTATTTTATGTTCAATTTTCCAGTTTTCCGAAATTTAATTTGAACGTGACTTTGACTATGACTACGACTACGCCCCGTTTCGGAAAGCCAATTTTCTGACTCCAGCTGTTTAAAGTCTAGAACTTGCTAAATCTCGTGCTCGGAAACTGATCCTTCATCATTTCACAAATGAACTTACAGCTAACGCTGGCTGTGCCAAGTTATTTAATTTCAAATAAAATTTGGACACTTAATGATAGGATAAATACTCGTATTCGCTCGTGTCATCAAATAAAATAAAAAGCATACTAGTGAAACTGTAGAATTATTTGTACTGTAATTTATATTTTTTGCGAATAAAAAAAATAAAAAGTAGAAATTGAAGATTATAACTGAATCCAACTCCATAAATAAAATTTACTCACTCTTTTCTTGGCAGAGTCTCTGCTAAAGTCTTTGAACGTCATCAAACGAACTACATCATCCTTAATATCGAAAGGCGGCAACTCATCTTTCGGACAGCTCATCATAATTTTATCCTAAAAAAGAAACAATTTGGAAAAGACACCATTATACCATATAAATTGATGTAACATAATCTTGGTGTGGATGTTATTTTTTACACAATTTTGTTCAATTGTCACAAAAAAATATATTGACAAAGAACCATCACAATATAGAAGCAATAGAATAAGTTTATGCTATTGTTTCTCTATGCCATCACTAATGAACAAAATTAGATTGAATAAAAATGGAAGATTATGTACTTCAATAAAAAATATAATTAATCATCACTAGTAAAATAAGAAATATAACTGTAATATATTAAAATGTGAATAACACTGAAAGGATTTGATAGTGAGGTTCTAAGTTTTTTACATGTATTAATTTTGTTAACGTTTTAAACACGAAAATAATAAAATCTTCTCTTTCAAATGTCTCCTGAAAAGTCTTCTTGTAAACTTTATGGTGCTATAAATATCAAGTAGCTGGTAGTATTCAAATCAAGCTTATTGAATACTTTTAATTTTGTTCGCATCATGATGGATTGAGTAGACTACAAGGAATAATGAAAGTTTTCTTACTTCCATGATTAAATACTTTAATTACGAATTAATGCATGGAATGATGAATAAAGGAATTGAAAATACGATAATTTATAAAATATTAATTGAAGATTTAACTTTGTATTTAGTAATGTACTTCATAACGATGACCTAATTGTATCAAAATAGCCTAAAATCACTTCACTTGAATGGGCTACTTTTGTTCAAATTAATAAAAACTTGTATAGTTTGTTAAAATAAGTTGAGACTTTGCCCTCCATCCCAAGAAATTACATGGTTGCCAAATCGTGTAAAATTGCAACTTTCTCAAATTTCCAATTCAACGTCAGAATTGGATGTAGAATATCATCCCCGATATCCTAGTAGTGCTAGAAAGTTTCAGGGTTGAAAGATCAAAAGGAAGTTTAACTTTTATGATAAAATTGGAAACATCGCGAAAATTTGTTTTTCTTTTGAATATCACTTCCCTCAGAATCATGGGGCGTCGTAATGCGTAATAATTTTATATCAAATTAACGGGGAGAATGTCTCCTTTGTATTGGTGTCTGGATAATTTTTATACGACCTATAATTATTTTTTAATTAATAATAATTATGTTCGTCAATGTCGAGACATTTCGAGCAGAAAACATGAAATTTTCAACATGCTAGAAACTTTTTGGATTCAAAAGATAAGTAGGTGGTGAAAGCGAGAAAGTTTCTCAGAAATAATTGAAATTATTTTTCCAATTGTCAAACGTACTCGGAACAGCGTAATTTGAACTCTCAGGAGTTTCAAAGTCAAGGATAGCGGCTGAATGGTGTGCCACCATAGGCTATCAATAGCTGGGATCAACAAAAACAAAATGCACAACGATTGGAAAATTGAGCAACTGCAAGCCACATGATTATAAAATAGTGAAAATGACAACCTCGCCTCGAATAATCCAAGCAGTGTTTCATTACAGCCTTTCTAGAGGCGATTAGCTGCTTACGTTTGAAATAATTCAGTCAAATATCTCGTAAATATCCAACTTTTAGCATGCAATTTGGTACACAATGCATACCATGCAGCCGCTCTCCTAACTTTAAAATTCCTTGGAGACCAAAATACGATCTTCCGACTACTTTTGACAATTGAAAAAATAATTTCAATTATTTCTGAGAAACTTTCTCGCTTTCACCACCCACTTATTTTTTGAAACAAAAAAGTTTCCAGCATGTCGAAAGTTTCATGTTTTCTGCTTGAAATGACTTGACATTGACGAACATAATTATTAATTAAAAAATAACTATGGTAGGATAAAAATTATCCAGACACCAATAGAAAGGAGACATTCTCCCCGTTAATTTGATATAAAATTATTACGCATTACGACGCCCCATGATTCTGAGAGAAGTGATATTTGAAAGAAAAACAAATTTTCGCAATGTTTCCAATTTTATCATAAAAGTTAAATTTCCTTTTAATCCTTCAAACCTGGATCTCTTCTAGCACTACTAGGATATCGGGGATGATATTTTACATCCAATTCTGACGTTGAATTGGAAATTTGAGAAAGTTTCAATTTTACACGAATTCGCATCCATGTAATTTCTTTGGATGGAGGGCCAAGTCTCAACTTATTTTACACAAACTATAGTACCCTTTATTAAAAACGTTAAAATATTCTTAAGTTTTTAATAAAGGGTACTACAAGTTTCTATTAATTTTCACAATAGCCTATTAATTGTTTTTTTTACTCTCCTGATAATACCTGTCATACAGGCCATCGTAATGAGTAGCAGTCTTGAGGCGATCAACTCGATTATATGCTTATGTAATTGAATAAATAATTTGAAGTGAACTTACATCGAAATTTTTTGTCAGGAAATCAGTCATGACGGACAAAAACTGCATGGAGTGTTTCAAGTTATTCGTGAATTTCACCTTGAATCCATCAATTACTTGAGTATTGGTGACTGCTTGCATCAGGGTGGACAGAGGAAGGCCTTTTCTATCTTTACCTTTCAATTCTTCCACTAAGTAGATTCGTTCGGCAACTGGTAACTGTTTTAGTCGAAACTGAAACAGTAAAGATTTTAAAATATATAAAAAAATAGTGATGAAAATTGTTGTAAACTAGCAATCAATCAATCAAAATACATAAAATGCACCCACAGAGATGTTGAACACATTTTATTGTGGTCGGTATATAAAAGCGAAATTTGCTTTATATTAATAATGATCAACAACAGGTTATTAATAGTCTCCTGGACAGATCAGGAGTACTAGAAATTTCTACACTTGCCGCATGAATGTAGAGTGAGAGGAGAAGATGTGTGGAAGACATTCTCACCCCTTCATCCCTACCACGCCAGCCACTCTTTCACCGTAGAAGGCAGTGGCAAGGCAGAGAATCGGCAAAGTTGTTTTCCTATCTTTCTCCACTGTCATTAGAAGGTGGACCTCACTATAATACTTTGCGATTCGCTCGGACACTTGCTGTCGCAACCTGTTGTAGATATAATGTACAGGGTGATTCATAATTATGGTAAAATAATTTAATACGTGATAGTAGAGGTAAAAATAAGAAAAAAAGTTCTTATAAACATATATCCATAAACGCTTCATTAGCGAGCTATACAGGGTGAAAGATTTCGCCCGGAATTCAGTTCCTCTGGTGAAATACACCGATGCTGAATTGTTTAGGCACTAGTTTTTGAAGAACTTATGCTGGATTCATATGGAAAAATATCTGGAAAATTGAATAAAACTAGTCTGGAAGCTGTAGTGTGAGTAGTTTTTGAGAAAAAAGTTGAAATATGCAAAAAATCTAAGTAGAAAAACACACACTTCTACGTTTGATGCCCAATAACTTTCTTTAATGACCAGTAAACAAATAATTTTTCGCAATAAAAATTGTAGAGAATTTAATTCTGAAAAGAATGATGTAAGCTCAATTTAGAATGATGTGAACTCAATTTAAATAAAAGTTGAATAAAATGTATTCTTATGTAGTACATTACACCACAAAAATTTGCTGTTTTATGAGGAGAGAACTAATAACTCATAAGTTGTAGCTGATTGCAAATAAAATATTCGGTTTTTCATGAAAAGTTTTTCTTTATATGAAAGTAGCATATCTGAATGACATTAAACTTATACCAAAAGACTAGTAGATTATGCCATTAAGCCTGGGAGGAAGCTCGAACAGAAGTAGATGATCTCCTATGATTCCTGCCCAAATGTTTACTGAAAACTGATGTTGTGGAAGATTAGGATTGATGGCATGAGGATTCTTAGCTGCTCAAATATGTTGGTTGTGGACGTTAACGATAGCTGTTCTTGTAAAGTGTGCCTCGTCGGTAAATAAATCGGTTGTTAAAAAGTTTGGGTAAACAAGTTTTACTCAAAACCATCGGCAAATACCAGCACGGGGAATACAGTCTCGTGGCAATAGAGTATGAACTTTCTGGAGGTGGTATGGATGCAATTGTTGCTCTTTTAGTATCCTCCAAATAATAGATTGATTGACATTAAACTGCACTGACAATTCTCTCGTGCTCTTCTCTGAATGTTCATAAATTTCATTAAGAACTTGTTCTTCTAACTCAACAGTCATAGTAGATCGGGGTGTGCCTGCATAAATGTGCTCTTTGGATATCAAAGAATCTGTTTCAGACAGACGTTGATGAATAGAGGCAAAAAACCTTGAACTTGGACATACTCAGTTAGGAAAGTTCTCTTGATACAAACGTCTTGCTTCAGTACTATTACAGTAGTGTCCCATTCCATACATTAAATGCATGTCAGCTAATTCGGAGTATGAATAATGTCTAAAATTACCTGCCATTTTTTAAAAAGTTAACACTTAACACAAAAGCAAAGTGAAATGGTTACAAATAACTGGTTAATAGATTAAACAAAAAACACAGCGCGGTTACAGTAGGTCTAACTTACAGTTTGTTTTTTTGTTCAACAGTGAGCTAAAATATTTCTGAAAATAATTTCCAGCTGATAATTTCTTTTAAATATTTTCTTATTTAAAACAAAATAAATCAGCTGTTTTGGAACAGCTGTTATTAAAATCCATGTTTTATTTGCAATCAGCTACAACCTATGAGTTATTAGTTCTCTCCTCATAAAACAGCAAATTCTTGTGGTGTAATGTTCTACATAAGAATACATTTTATTAAACTTTTATTTAAATTTAGTTTACACAGCTTACGTCATTCTTTTCAGAATTAAATTCTCTACAATTTTTATTGCGAAAAATTATTTGTTTACTGGTCATTAAAGAAAGTTATTGGGCATCAAACGTAGGAGTCTGTGTTTTTCTACTTGGATTTTTTGCATATTTTAACTTTTTTCTCAAAAACTACTCTCACTGCAGCTTCCAGACTAGTTTTATTCAATTTTTCAGATATTTTACCATATGAATCCAGCATAAGTTCTTCAAAAACTAGTGCCCAAACAATTCAGCATCGGTGTATTTCACCAGAGGAACTGAATTCCGGGCGAAATTTTTCACCCTGTATAGCTCGCTAATGAAGCGTTTATGGATATATGTTTATAAGAATTTTTTTTCTTATTTTTACCTCTACTATCACGTATTGAATTATTTTACCATAATTATGAATCACCCTGTATAATAGTCACAACTTAAAAGGTTATTTGACGGTGGGTGTGATTGGGGATCCTACTCAAATTGAAAATACTACTTTATTATGTCTTCAAAAAACTGGTCCGCCATCTTGGATCCGCAATATTGAATGCAACTTTATTTTTTAAATAGGAAGGTGGTCATGCGATACATGATTTCGATACGAAATTTCAAGAAAAAAATAATGGCGAAAACCGCATATCGATATCTCAAACCGTTCAGAAGATATTCACATTATTAATCAATACCACTTATGTATTTCATTTCTGATATGCATGATATTGATTAATAATGTGAATATCTTCTAAACGGTTCGAGATATCGTTATGCGGTTTTCGCCATTCTTTTTTTTTCTTCTTTCATTCTTTGACCAACTTCCTATTAAAAAAAAATAATGTTGCATTCAATATGGCGGATCCAAGATGGCGGACCAGTTTTTTGAAGTCATAGTAAAGTAGTATTTTCAATTTGAGTTGGATCCCCAATCACACCCACCGTCAAATAACCTTTGTGTATGAGATATTAAGCCATTCTCGGACTTTTCACCCACCCTGTATAATATAATACAGCTCATTATCATTTTAATATAATACAAGCTCAATTATTGTACAAATGGAATGAATATCTAGCACCCTTCTGCTGTAGATAATATGAGCTCATTATAATATAACACATCTCATCATTATAATACAGACCTAATACGAGCTAATTTGTACAAATGGAATGAATATCTAGCACCCTTCTGTTGAAGATAATATGAGCTCATTATAATATAACACATCTCATCATTATAATACAGACCTAATACGAGCTAATTTGTACAAATGGAATGAATAAGTAGATAGCAACCTTCTGCTCCCTGAACCTGCCATCCTTGATACTCTTGGCCAGGTCATCAGCGCGCTTCCTCTCCACAATGTAGGGCAGGAGCAATTCTCTGGAGACGCCATCCTGCAGGACCCACACAAAGTCACCGACTGGCAGATGTCGCACCTCGAAAGGAACGCCCAGTTCCGTCAAGTAGGCAGTCGCCTCCGCTACACCTCGCGATCGCTTACCCATGTTCCTTTACAACAAAAATGTTATAGTTACTCACAAATTGACGAAAAAGTACTCACAAAGACCCAGCGTCTAAAAGCCACTCGACTAGGGCCACTACATTTATAATACTTTTTGTATAGTTGAGAAGTTGATATTGTGGTAATTATTCATATTGAATGAAAAAGACTAAGAAATTGTCAAAAACCACAGATTTATTGATACTTAGAAATACCGGTTTCGGTTATTACACCATTGTCAATCTCTGATAAACTAAAACTAAATACAAGAGCAGCAGAATTTATACTAGTAGGCGAGTACTGCTATTGGTCAAGGGCATGAACGCCTGCCATTGGCCCAGCTGGACAGTCTCCTCCTACTCAACGGTGTGACAAAATGGCGGCTTAAGCAACAGAATCGTCATGATAACAAAATTTACTTTCAGTACAAAATAAGAACCAAGAAAACAAGTGTGAAAGATAATAAAATAAATATGTAAATGGAAAACTATTGACTAATGTATGCTTACAATTTTATGATAAAACTAAATTCGTAGTGTTGTATTGGTTGAAATGAATCTGGTCATTTAAACTATACTGGGAATTTTCCTTAATTACTCTTGCTATTTCTAAAGCCTCTAGAATATTCGAAGATCTGGCTTTGATATTAACATGCAGAAACTCAACATTCTCCTCAACTGTGAACTTGTGATTATTTTACTTGTGAAATTTTCAATAGGATTCATATAATGTGTTCCTTTGTTTGACGTTTTTGAACTTTTTATTCGCGTAAAAACTATTTGAAATTTGGATTTGAACTCGACGAATATACTTTTTCAACTTTGAGCGCTTATAAAAAGTTCAAAGACTCAAAAAAAAGAACAAACTAGTAGAATCTTATTGGAAATTTCTTTCTCTTTCCAACTATATCCTTAGAGTCATATTTTGACTGATAATTTTCTAGTAATTGCTGTTTTTTTTCAAAAATATGGAAAAATCAATATCATCTTAAAAACTGAGGTCGATATTTTACTGGACATTTTTGTTGCTAATCTCATCTAGAATTCGACTGAGTCATTGTCAATATTGTAAAACCGTTCCATAATTAAATAAAAACATACATATGTTGTCAAATTCTACACAGCTATTATATTATATGTTAATGTTAAACGACTATGGTTTCCGAATAAAACTGTACAGAATTTGACAACATATGTGTGTTTTTATTTACTCATGTAGAATCTATGGTTTTTGGCTGCACATTCAAATTCAAATTTATTCAAAAGCTCACAACATATAAACAGACTACAAATATCAAATACAAAGTAACAGGCTTCGTGGTTGGGTGTGTTCAAGTAAGGGAAGATTTTTAGGAATTATAATGGCAACTATGGTTAACCATGTACTAGGAAATCCTTCCATCCTTGAGAGTGTATAAAAGGAATTAGGAGACGTGAAGAAGGTAATGTAGATATACCAGGATGGTAGATATATGGTAGATATGATATACCAGATATTTAATAAAAAGTACAGTATAGACTAAGAATGAATCACATTAGTTTTGAATAATTGATGCCTGCTCAATTTTAATGTAGTATTGCATGTTGTCTATTGTTTGACTTATGTTGCCTTTGTCTGTATTTGTATTTCTGACATGTATTTTGTTGGCTGAAATAAACCATTTATTCTTTATTGATACAGTAAGTGCATCATCAGAATGATAGGGAGAGAAAAAATAACGTAAAATTGTGCTATTCCTCTCCCAAATGTAGATAAGGTTACACATAGTCCGAAATAGGTTAAGTCTATTTAATTATTGAGCAAGGCTCTTATGCTTGGTAGTAGTAGTTGAAGAAATGAAATTTGATCAGCTAGTGTTTGTAATAGGTAACACATTATGATAAATTTGATAATAGGTTGATTTAGTTCTGGCTCTTAAGCCTTTAGTACACCGGTGCGAAATGCGTGACGGCAACGGTAGCGGGACAAATTTCAAGCATTTAACCAAAGCTTAAACAATAGATGGAGTATAAAAGGAAATGATAGTTCCTAAGGTTGGATATAGGCAACCAGGTTCTAGATAGTTTAAATTGTAGCGGCAAAACCACAGCAACTTACTGCCATCCTACACAACGCTGGACCTACACTGAGTATTTTCCCCTTCAAATCAAATTCATCAGTTGAAATTAAATAGAAATATCATCTAGTACAGAACCTACCCTTTATAAATGCTATTAGTTCATAACATGTTCGAGCAATTTTCAAATAAGTGACATTTGGAAATATTTCAGTCACTTCATTGTGATCATTCGAAAACAGGAGTTACCTAATATTTTGTCCACGACCCCGTAACCTTTGGGCTGCCACGTATGCACTTAATCCACTAGCCTGAAGTCATTCAATCGTAGAAATAAATTTAATAACAATAATTGCAAAATTGAAAGGGTGAGTGAGAAGTGAATTCATGCCAGTTCGACTATTTACAAAAAGTAAAATCTAAGCATAAATGTGGTACTTGTAAATGCAACTACATAAATAAACTGATTGAATTGAATACAGCAATTAATAGCTGACGAAAAGCATTATTACTCTTACTAACGGCCGTTTGCACAGTATAGATTGCTAAACTCGATTAAGTTAATCGAGTTTGAGTTAATCTGAAAATTTAAACTGGAATCGGTTTTCTCAGTGCATTTACTGATCCAGTTTAAGTTAAACTAGTTTAGCGTTGAGTTGGTAATAGAATGTCATATAATATCAGGAAGGCTGATTTTTACAGGAAATTTGATATTTGTTTACAAACGATGAGTAAATTGAGGTTATGTAGCTACTATTTTCTTGTCCAAAATCCACAGAGCTGTACGGTAATAAAAGTGGAAAGCGATCAAGAAATTCTTTAAAAACTTATGTTTGGTTGATATTTTAGAATGTAAGATAAGAAAGTTATTTTGTTACGCTTGAATCTACTACGGTCTTCCTCGTTTATTAGAAATCTCTTGAAAGCAAAATATCTCAGTTATGTGTTATTAAAACATGTTTTCTAATCAAAGACCACTGTTAAAAATTGTCTTAATTTCTATCAAGTGGATTATTCAATCAAATACTAATTGGCAGTTGCTTTACTCAATCAAAACCGTAAAAAATTCTCTATCATCCCAGAAATTTCAATTTATTATTCGTTTTTGTCCAATTTTTCTCAGTTTCAAAATTTCTTCGCAGTCATCTTTATCAATCGCATTAAAAACTTCTATCAATTCCTACATTATGATTATTTTTACATTCAAATAATGATTCACTATAATCTAAATAATTATTATCGTCTACAGAAGCAATAAAAACAACTGCCGAAAAGTTTCGACAAAAGTCGAAAGCTGTTTCTCCATCAAATCTTTACAGATGTCAAGTTAATCCAAATTATTTTGTTTAAACCTCCTGCTTTGGAGGTTTAAACTTTCCCAGAGATTAAACAATACAGAGTTTAAACTGATACTGTGCAAACGGAATTTTAGTTTTAACAAAAAAAAAACAGATTTGGTTTAAGCTTTGGCTGAAACTTACACTGTGCAAACGGCCCTAACTCATCTTACTCGTGATAACTCTTACCCAGATGTTTCAGCGGTGTCAACAAGCAGTTTAATTCTGACATCGCCCGGTACAAATATGAATGCCTCTTCTTGAGTTTGAGTCTGACTGCTGCTTCCAGCCGACGATAATTGTGACAGAGGTGCATCATAATTCTCATCTTCCATTGGAATAGGACTAATCCGTCGTTTTTGTTTCTGAAAAATGAACGAAATAACTGTACTATTTGAACATTTAATACAATAACTAGTCTTGACCAATAACTGAATACATATAACCCAAGAATAATATTACAATAATAATTTAGGTAAAAAAAAACACTTAACTATTATAATTGATTCAAGTAAATTAATTTATGCAGCTTATGAAATACTACTTTGTAATATTTCAAAAAGCTGAAAATAGATGTTGAAGGCTACTGAATTTCTGAGTATTTCGGAACAGATATATCTTATTCGAGGGTAGTCAATAATTGTATATAATAGAAGCACAAATCAAATAGGCCTGAGAGCTGAGATGATTTGGAGAGGACATCACGCCAAGTCCAAAACTGTCCCTCTCCCGAATTTTGATAAGAGTTTCCAAAAAGATAAAGATATAAAAAATAGTGATGCTCATTACAGTTGAACATATAGAAAACTATTTTTAATTTCAGGTTTTTGCAAGAAACTGTACATTTTACTTATGGGTTAATATTTTTCCAATCTAGTGAATCATGAATCACAAATTATCCAAGCTTCATTAGACATAAAATTAATATTATCATAATCCATTTTAAAGTTATAAACAATTGTTTAGAGAATAAAAAAGAGAGATTGAAAGGTTTTAAAACTACAATGAATAATATACTACTAGGCGTTGTTTAAATTGGTATAAAATCCAACTTATAAGCGAATTTTACAATCATGAATTCAATTAACTAAGTAAACAGAAAAGGAACCAAAACAAGAACTTACTTTTTTCCCTGGGCTTTCCTCATTGAATTTTCTTTTAGCAGGACTTCTTGCAGGTTCCGCTCTCGATTTGCCTGGGTTGTTAACTTCAAACTGCTTTTTTGGACTTGGTTTGTCATCTACAAATATCTTTTTTGGACTTGGTTTGTCATCTACAAATATCTTTTTAGGACTTGGTCTCCATTCTAAATAAACTATTCTTTTCGGACCTGTATTGTCTTCTACAATTGTCACTTTCGGTAATGGTTTGTCATCTACAAATAATTTATTTGTCGGAATTAGTGTCCCATTCTCCAATCGTTTTGTCGGGCTTGGTTTTTCAATTTTCAAAAGATTTTCAGGACTGGAATCTTCTAGAGCTCTCTGGATTTCTTTTTGCACTTGCAAGTATTTTTTCATATAATCAATGGGTTCGTTTGCATTTGTATCGAAAGTTGATATACAAGGTTTGTCAGTTTGATTGTTGGGGCCTAGCAGGCCGATTTGGGTGAACGTTTTAGGTCTCTGATTATCATCATTTTGCTCTGGTACACAATTTATTCGAACTGATTTATTGAGTAGCTTTGGTTGACCAGGTTTGACATTCGAAGGGCCTGCAATAGCAAACACAGGCCTTGGAAGATCTTTCAATGGTCCTTGATTAACATTCGATGGCCCTGGAATAGCATTCACAGGCCTTGGAACATCATTTGATGGCCCTGGAATAACTTTTGATGGCCCTGGAATGGCATTCACAGGGCCTGGAACACCATTCGATGGTCCTGGAATAGCTTCTTCTTTAGCTGTAACAAAATGAAAAGTTCTTGTGTTCTATCATCTAGCTGGCTATTCAGATACACATTTTTTTAAATATCGTGATAGCATTTCACTATCAATTATCAATATTTTATGAAGTCCAATACAACAAACATAATAGAAGATCAATAATTACTTAAAATGCAAATGTTACAAAGATTGTTTTGATTTTGTAGTTTATTTTAAAAAATATCTATTAACCTATATTGGAATACATTAAATATATCAATTTATGATACCTGTATGACGAAGTAGAGCAGGCTATTCATCAAAATATAGTATTTTTAGATAATAAAAATTATATACAATACATTAATTCAGGAAATTGAAGATTTTTAGATAAAACCTCGAAATATACAATGATTTTTGGTTTAATTAGAGTAATAGATTTATCCGAAAATTGTGACATATTCTGTATCTCATGACAAGATAGCACCTGGCTGTCATTTGAAACAATAGAATCAGGGCCATCTTACCATGCGCAATCGTTAGCTTTCAATTGATATGCTTTAGTTTCTATAGGAAGACTTACCTTGTATTTTAGCTTTGTATTTGGCTAGTTCACTATCTAGTTTGTTGCAAAGTCCTTTTCCAAAGTGCTCAAGTATCAGACAGTCCTTGCCAGATTTCAACGGTATTGGAAATTTTTTCAACGACTCCAGAGCCTGAAAAGGACCGAAACATTAATTTATTTTATAACTTATTTTATTTATTTATATTATTATGGATAATCATAATAATATATCTTCATTTGCAAGTATCCTATACTATTAATCGAGCAATTTCTGTTTATATGCTTGTAACTTACGTAATGAACTGAGAGAAAGAAAACAATATTATTATTCAAAACTGTTTAGAGAAAGCCAGGGAAACATTAGAAAGACGTGGAAAACAATTGACGCGTTAATAGGATTGAAAAAAAATAAAGAACCACTAAAACTGATTGTTGATGAGCAGGGAAATAGCATACATGATAGTAATAAAATTTCTAATTCGTTTAATTCTTATTTTCTAAATGTTGTGAATAAAATGAATGATGAATTAGAACAAACCACATTTCAAACTAGGGAAGAGTCTGCTAGAATATCAAAAATAAGGTTTCCATACAATTCTCCAACAAATTCAATTTTTCTCCACCCTACAAATCCGGAGGAAGTAGCAAGTACAATAAGAAAATTGAAAAATAAATCTTCGCCAGGTGTAGATGGGATAAGCACAAGCATGATTAAAAAACTTACATGAATTATTTGAACAAATTAACCGATCTAATTAACCTAAGTATTGCCAAAGGAAAATTCCCAAGCATGTTCAAACACAGCGTAGTTATACCTATTCCTAAAAAGCCAAATTGTAAAAACATAGATCAGTTCCGCCCAATTTCACTTTTACCGGTTTTTTCCAAGATTTTAGAAAAAATATTCAAGATTAGACTTGAAAACTTTTATAAAAATAATAACTTTTTTAGTGATAACCAATATGGTTTCCGTGAAGGAAGAAGTACAGAAGCGGCAATTAAAAATCTCATTTCAAAAATAAATGACAGTTTTAGTGTTAATAATAAGTGTGCAGCTCTGTTTCTTGATATATCTAAAGCATATGATGCAATTGATAAAAACATGCTTCTAAAAAAACTTGATTTATCAGGAGTAAGAGGAATTGCCAATGATTGGTTAAGATGCTACCTATCTAATAGGAGTCAAAGGGTCAGAATTAACGATACGTTGAGTGAACCCGGGGACATTACCATAGGTATTCCTCAAGGATCAGTGTTATCAAGTACTTTATTCCTGGTCTTTATTAACGATTTGACGGATGGTGACTTACAGGGAAAGATTACATCTTTTGCAGACGATACAGTTATATTTTATTCGGCCAAAACAAATCAAGAACTTAAAAATAAATTAGAAATGGATCTTAAGCACCTTAGGTGGTGGTTTTGCGAAAATAAATTAACTATCAACACAGACAAATCTAATATAATACAATTTAATCTTCAAAACACGGATCAGGAGTTAACTAGTATTTACTTCCATAAATTAGATTGTGCGCAACAGGTGAATAATTTATTGTGTAACTGTGAAACTATAAAACAAGCACGTACAGTTAAATATCTGGGCCTCATATTGGATAGTAGGCTCACTTGGTCAGATCATGTACAGAAGATAAAAAATGAGTTATTTGTATACATAAGGAAGTTCTATTACCTCAGACAGTTATGTCCAAAAGAAGTATTGTTACAATTATACCATGCAATTATTGGTTCTAGAATAAATTATGGAATAATATGCTATGGGAGTGCATACAATGTTCATATTAAACCTGTGATTACTGGTCAGAAACATATATTAAAAATAATTTGTAATAAACCTAAACAATATAGTTCAATGATGCTCTTCAGAGAACTGTCAATATTATCAGTGAGACATTCTTTTCTATTCAAAGCATTGCTGGATTTAGCTGAAAATAATTTCGATATTCAACAGATGAGAGAAAGAATAAACCTCAGGAATTCACAGGACATTAACCTCCCAAAACCAAGATTAGAACATTCCAGACGACACTTCAAATACATAGCTATAAAAATATTCAATTCACTTCCAGTAACAACAAGGAAAATAACGTCACGTCAGTTATTTAGAAAAGAAATCAAGAAATTCATTTTACAACTAGACAACCCGAATGATTTTTTTACTAAATTAATATAGGTCTAAATTTAGTATAATTTACACATTACACGACATGAACACTGCAACAATCAAAGATCATTGAACTCACAAATCCCGTCCGGTATGCGTAAACAGTAAGACAGTATCAAATTTCAATCACTGTATCTTTCTTCAAAACGCATTCATTTATGGTATAATTACATCAGCACTTTGAAAAAAAAACGAAACGTTAACTATGAATAAAATTGAACCAAATATGAAAAAAACAGCAACCACTCCGTACATAGTTTTAAGTTTTGTGTAAGTGTGTGTGTGTGTGTGTGTGTGTGTGTGTGTGTGTGTGTGTGTGTGTGTGTGTGTGTGTGGTGTGTGTGTGTGTGTGTGTGTGTGTTTGTGTGTGTGTGTGTGTGTGTGTTTGTGCGCATGTGTGAATGTGTGTGCGTATGAATGTGTGCGCATATGTGAATGTGTGTGCGTATGAATGTGTGCAAGAATGATTATAAATATTGACATATTGATTTATTTCAATATAATACCATATTCAATTATTATGTTCTTCATGATATAATATTTAAATTTGTATATAAATATTTTATTATATATATTCAAGTGTCCCCACACAGGGTAGCCTATAGGGAACACATATTAGAAATTAGGAAACAATATTGTATTTGATTTTTTGGAATGCATTTGATTGTATAATTATTTTTTTTTGAATAAAGAATAAAGAACTTTGAATAAAGAATAAAGAACTTATTTCACCGGATCTCGAAAACGGCTCTAACGATTCTCACGAAACTCAGAACATAGTAGGTTTTTAATATAAAAAATCGATTGCACTTGGTCTCATCCCTGGGAAAACTCACTGAAGGACATTAAAGGGATAATTATTATTCATCCTTGGAAAAACAGCTGATAATAATTATTTCGTCGTCTGTTGATGTTTGAAGTGAGTTCATGTGTGTGGGACTGTCTCAAAATTAAGACTCAGCTGTTGAACTTTTTAATCTGACAATCTGTCACTTAGTGCCGGTTGCAAAAAGCCGGGCTATTTTGCTAATTAATTACAGTAGATCCATCTTTTTGAAATGGTCTTCTCTGATTTGATTCACGTGGAATTAATCAGGATTAAAATTTAACCGGTTTATGTGCAGCCGGACCTTTGTGAAGGAAATTTTTGAATTCCTCTGGGAATTAATCTCAATTTACTGTGATCAGATAGAACATTTCTATGAATTTTATTATAATTTCTTCTTTCGTAATATTTTTTATGCTTTTGTACTCCAGAGCGAAGCTCGGTCCCCGATATTATTTCATTAAACTGCATTGCTAAAATTTAGATCAATCGTTATAATTAATCTTAATTTAAAAATAAAATATTGTGTGTTGAAGTTGAAGTTACAATCTATTCACTATCAATGACTTTAGATAAGTCAATCGAACACGGGAGGAGCCATGATAGATGGCAAAATTATTGACCAGCTGGTAACCCGTGCTCCGCAAGGGTCTGATAAAAACTTGACCTACTGAAATCTTGTAGAATTTAAAATAGGCCTATAAACATCCTCGGTAGATTAAGAATCTATATGCAAAATTTCAAGTTAATCAGTCCAGTAGTTCAGACATGATGATTCGTCATTCGTGAATTCCTATCCCGTACGTGTATGAGCCAGTTCTTTCCTTTATTACATTTTATATTATAGATGAACTATCCACGAAGACCTGGCCTTGATTGTGAATTTTTTATGAATATATTTATATTATTAATAATAATGATACTGAGGGTGATGCCCACATAAGCTCTTAGGCTTGTGCATGGGTAATGAGTGAGAGGGATGATGATAAGATCTATGACGACTACTTTTTAGGTAATCGGGACGACGGCTTATCGTCTCCTCCGAAAGACGGGTAGGCCGTATCTATGTGATTGTACTGAGTTCAAAAACTTTTGCCCCTGTCGAGCTCCGAACTCGGGTTCTTTTGATTATAAGACCGGCACGTTATCACTTGCTCCAACGAGCCACCCATTTGGATATTGGAAATATAGTCTTGGAGACTCCAGTTATGGAATATAAGACAAGTCAGATTGATAGGTGGAAAATTCATAAATTAAGCATTAAAAAATGGTTGTAGATAAAAAAGTATGCAGTAATAAAACACTTAATGTGTAGATGAAACAATTTATAAACTTACCTTTTCCAAGTTCCAATGAAGCTGCATATTTCTCTTTTTGGCTTCTTCCAACCATTCGCTTATCCACTTCACAAAAAGAGGATTTGGATCCTTCCATACCAATTTCACATATTGTGCTTTAGTGTCGTTTTCCTCTTCTTCCATTTTTCAAAACTGAAAAATTAAAGACATTATAAACCCTAGAAGAGTTTACTTCTATTCCAGTTAAACTAAGGGTATATTTCTATTCCAGTTACACTGGGGCATACAGTGTTCCAAAACAAAATAGCATATATTTTGTATAGAACGTTGTTGAATATCATTCACTTATGAACTGGTATTCCATACAATATGGTTTCAACATAAATATCTACTCAAATTGTCCTGATTAGTGAGACTAAAAAACTTTCTTTGGAACCCTGTCAAAAATCCACAGCAAAAATTGTCTTGCTGAAAAGCATTTTTTTCTCATCAATTGAAATTTTTCATTCATACGAATCATTGAACTGCCTTCTAAAATAATTTTCAGAAGGGTAATTTATGAATGTACATTCATTGTATTTTGAGTGTTCAGGTGACAAGCTGGAGGTTTTAAACAACGTGGATGAGGTTCTTGGGGAAAGTTGTCCTCATTTGATTTTTTATCTTCACTCTTCTCTTTCATCAGACAAATTTTAAGCATAGGCCTATTCATCATCAAATAATTTTGGCTCAAACAGACACAAATGATATCTGGTACTTCATCTTATCATTCAAAGGCTTCTTCAACTTACTCATCATCTGATCCATTACTGGCATTATTTTCTTCGATTTCTTTAGTCTCTTGAAAGTCTATTTTTGGATTGATGATGGAAAAATTAGTACAATATCACTCATGAATGAAAATGACACAGCAATAAGTCTATAGGACACCATAAATCATCAAATAACAAATAAAGTCTAACAAAAATGTGGAACGAACCAAAAACTATAGATTGAATCAATTGAACATCACAATAATCATATCAGCTAATAGAGCATTGTGAAAACGTAAGTCACAAATGTTGAGGAATGTAGGGCAGAAAGCAACAATACTGGGGAAAATATTTTTCAGAAGGACACTCACTGTCCCCACTGTACCTTTTTTAGGGTGAAGGATATTTAAAGATTGTGACTAAAGGTCACATTTCCTTAATTCCTTAGAGGCACGCCGTTCGAGACGCTGAGCTATAAGCAGGCTTGTAGCCTATAGTACTGTAAATGTACTGTATAATTTGTAAATTGTGAGAATAAATTGATTTGATTTGTCGAGACTATAAGCAGGCAGCTTGACACGCGTCACCTCCCAGTTTTTTCAATCTTGGACCCAGACTTGTTGTCTTTGTGGGGAATATTCACTATTTATATAATGTTTCTGCTGCTGTATTACTTTTTTTGTGAATGAAGATCATTTGATTCCATTTGATTTGAATTTGTTGTTTCAAGTACCTGTTATGTATATAAAATGTCTCATGCAATGGTCTCATGTCATCTTGTTGAGGAAGTTGGCTAGATATGGCTTTCAGGGACCGGCATGGAAGATGATTGCTGACTACCTCAAATATAGAAGACAGGTAGTTTCAATAATGGTTGCGTCATCAAATAAATAAAATGTACCACATGGGTTTCCACAAGGTTCAGTACTTGGCCCGCTGCTGTTCCTATTGATGATAAACGTTTTGCACCTGGATGGTTCCAGCTTGCTTTTTGCTGATGACACCACCATTATTGGTCAGGGCAGACGGCCCCATGATGCCAAATTCAAAGCACAGGAGCTCTTTTCTGATGCTAAGAAGTGATTCTCCAATAACAAGCTAAGAATGAGACCAAGACTCAGGGGATTGTGTGTACTCTAAGGCCCAAATTCACCAAAAACGAAAACTAAGTTTGAGCGGCAGTTGAAGCTTAGCCAGATGATTTTTAATTGGTTTTGTAATATGATTTCTTGAATCAACTGGCGCTCAAACCAAGTTTTCGTTTTGGTGAATTCGGTCGTAAGTAGAACAGAGATTCTTGATGCTGAATCTGTGACCTTACTCGGTTTTTGTCTTGATAGAGAATTATCATGGGAGTCTCATATTTCCAAGGTCCGCAAGAGGCTCTCAAGAGTTGTTTATCTACTTTGAAAGATGAGGGAACTACTTAATATTGAACGCCTGCTGATGCTTTACCATGCAGTATTTGTCAGCCACATACAGTATGGCATCTTGATATTGGGACATTCGGCGCATGTGAGGGACATACTCCTGCGCTAGAAAAAGGCACTTCGTGTAATGACGTTTAGCGAGTATGATGCACACTGCCAGCCCATAAATTATGCATTATGAAAACCGTAACATAGTAAATTTAACTATTCGACTGAGTCATTGTCAATATTGTAGAACCGTTCCATAATTGAATAAAAACACAAATTCTACACTGTTTTATTGAGTACACGACCAAGGTTTCGTGACCACACCAGTCACATTTTCAAGTTGACTGAAAGTAGTTTTCAAGTAGTCAACTTGAAAATGTGACCGGTGTGGTCACGAAACCTTGGTCGTGTACTCAATAAAACAGTGTAGAATTTGACAACAGATTTGTGTTTTTATTCAATTATACTAAATTTATAATTATTGATTTTCTACATAAATAGAGTTTATTTATTGTGTAGAGCGTAGTGGTCCTACTACTCTAAAGTCTTTGAATTATTTTTATTTTAAGAGAAGTGAACTCCAATAGGGCTTATGCCTAGGTGTGCCCATCTTTATTTCGCTTTATCTTTTTGTCCTCTAAAGCAAAACAGAAAATGTTAAAAAAAGTTGTTTTTCATAGTGGATTTTCATTAGTATTTTTATTTTTTTGTATTTTTAGCCGGTACAATGTTCTTTTAATAATATTTTGTGCGAAATAAATTATTTTTCGAATTAAAAAAAATATATATGCCAACGTTTTGGCATCCATATAGTTCATGGCATGTACATATTGTCATCGCTCCTACACGTCAGGAAAAACATCTGCACATTTGCTAGAAGGGAAAAAGTGCATTCACATGGAACTCGAGGGGGGGTTAACTTGGATGTACCGCCCTGTCACCTTTCAAGAATGAAGAACAGTTTTCCTGTTTTGGCAGTGCGAATGTTTAACTGCCTGCCAAATTCAGTTAGGGCACGTCCAGACAATGTGTTCAGAAGCTAATAATTATCAAAGTGGCTTGTTGGAAGCAGCTTCTATCGGTTAGGAGATTTTTTACGACGAAAACTTTGCTAGACTGTGACGCTGTTTACAGTATACCATTGGAAGCAGCTTCTATCGGTTAGGAGATTTTTTACGACGAAAACTTTGCTAGACTGTGACGCTGTTTACAGTATACCATGTTTTTAAATTATTTGAGCATCTATCCAGGAAGACCAGGCTCTGATCACGACTTTTAATATTGAATTATATAAGTTATATTTTTATGTATCTTATTATCGAAAAGCAATCAAGTTTTATAGAATTGAAAAAATTCTGTCTTTGCAGTATTGTAATTTTTAATAGTATTTACGGTTGTAGTCAATTTGATGGTAAAATTAAATTACTTAACTTACAATATGGCCCAGTTGATTGACTATTATAGGGTTTTGATTTTAGTAATCATAGCCTAAGTAATCGTATTATAAAACTAGGAACATATTGCTTATTGCAACTTTTTGCTTTTTGTGAATAAATTACTCTCAAACTAGTCCAGTCAATGAAAGGTTATAGAGTGGAAAAGTTGGGAAGACAATTTTTGACCCCGCAGTTCTGTTCAGGGTAGTAAGGAGGTAAACATACCAAAAGTCCCATACCAAACCTACCAAAATGGTTTAAAGGTACCATTTTTTGGTTTCTCGCATAAAACTCAAAAACTAAGTATCTTAAGAACTTGACTGTCATATAAAAAATTGAAGCTTTCAATGTAGGAGTGAAATTTTCATTGCTGCAACAATTGATCGTTTGACAATGACATTTGAAGGGGGTGTCTGTGACACAATTTTTGACTTTACAGCTTAATTTGGACTAGTTGATAGGTGAACATAGCAAAATTGCGCATCTTTATCACCTCTGTTGAAGGTGTGGAACCGCTGAGTTGACACTTGTTGCAGCAATGAAAATTTCACCCCTGCATTGAAGCTGCTATAACAATGAAAGGAAAACTTGGAATGGTGAAATAATACATCATTTTAAAGAGAATTCAATGCTCTACAAACCTACAATTAGCATACGTTTTTGTGATGGATTGTTGGAGAGTTATAAGCCCTAAAAGAGCAAAACATTGGATAAAAACCTGTTACTTTAACACCTTCAAGAGCGAATATCACGGGAACTGATGGGAATATCACAAAATTCCACTGAAGAGAAAGTGTAGAGAATTTATCAATCTTCAGTTTTGAATGGTTATTCAAGTCGGTTAAAAGCATTGTTCTCGAGATATGAGCGTGGAAGCAAAACGCTGAAAAATTCTATAAAAACTTGTATACCGCACTCATCCCCTTAGTACATGAGTTAGGAATGGGGACTTCTGATATGTTCTCCTCCTAACTAGTCTCAACAAAGCTGCAAAGTTAAAAATTTTGTTTAAAACATTCCCTACAACTTCCTTTGTCAATTGATGTATTGTTGCAAAAATGGAGATTTTACACTCAACACTAAAGCTGCTGCAAAAGGTGTAGGGGAATTTGTAAATGTGTAAAATTACACATAAAATTGAAGAGAATTTAATGCTTTATAAGCTCATAATCAGCATAGATTTTTCCCATTGATTTTAAAAAATTTATAAGAGCATAAATAAAAAAAAATTGGTGGCAAACCTGTTTTTTTTTCAAAAATGTCACACCTTCTAGAGCGGATATTTCGAGAACTGGTGGTAGAATGAATATTGTAGGAAATTATGTAAGCTTTAATTTGTTATATGACAGTCAAGTCCTTAACATACATAGTTTTTGAGTTTTATGCGAGAAACCAAGAAATGCTACCTTAAACAGAACTGTGGGGTCAAAAATTGCCTTCCAAACATTTCTCTGTATTCCCTTTTTTGAGCATTCACTGCCTGGACTAAACTAGTATCAAGGAAAGTAAACCAACTTAGTATATAAGGACATTAAAATCAAAACAACATACGTTAGATTCTAAAGTTTCTTACACTTTAGTTGACAACTTTGGCTTCTTCTTTATTCCATTTGAAAATTAAATAACTAAAAGATACACTCAGTTTTTGTGTAGTTGAGAAGTTGATATTGTGGTAATTATTCATATTGAATGAAAAAGACTAAGAAATTGTCAAAAAACCACAGATTGACAATGGTGTAATAACCGAAACCGGTCTTTCTAAGTATCAATAAATCTGTGGTTTTTTGACAATTTCTTAGTATTATTCATTCAAAAGATACACTATTGGACAACACAATAATAATAAAATTTTGTACTAAACAATCAAACGTCAATTGAAAATAAGGACATTAAAATCAAAACAACATACGTTAGATTCTGAAGTTTCTTACACTTTAGTTGACAACTTTGGCTTCTTCTTTATTCCATTTGAAAATTAAATAACTATGAAATTCAATAACTAGTGAAGATACACTATTGGACTACACAATAATAATAAAATTTTGTACTAAACAATCAAACGCAATTGAAAATTTGAACAATATTATTTTGAGTTACAGCTTTTAGGTTATAATTCAAAACAAGCCAAACTCAGTCACGGTCTTACGCAGCACCGTAATGCGCATGCGCAAATAACGATTTTTCTCCCTGTTCCATGCAATCAGCTCTTTGAATTTAACGTTCTTCATGATAACGGTTACTGAGCACTATGATAAAACATTTTCTAATAATATTAGCTTATGAGAGTTTATTTTTTTTTACTTTGTCGCGGTCACTTTTAATTATATTGATATTTGAGAATCTAGTTTCTCACGTCAACCACTGTTGATAATAGTCATAGCCATAGCCTCTAATACACATCTATGTCGCAGTGTAGGCCTAGTATCTAATACATGATTGGTGAAAAAGATTTTAAAAAATACCAGCTGATCTTTTTCACCAATCATGTATTAGATTCTAGGCCTACACTGCGACGTTGCAATATCGTAGGCCATGGCCTTGTATTAGGCCCGCCGCAAAGTAGACCCATGCTAATCCACGAAAAGCAACCCACGCCGTGGGATAATTTATAAACCATTGCTAAGCTTTTCCAGACATATCATGTGTAAAACATGCAATGAATGATCCACTTGTCAACTGATTGATCAAGAAAAATTCTAGAGCATTGGTTTAAAAATTAAACATCCCACGGCGGCCTGGGTTGCTTTTCGTGGGTCTACTTTGCACCGGGCCTTGGAGGCGGCATTATGTTCGTCAGGCCATAATAAAAAAGTAGGTTTTTGAGTTCAATTTTTTGGATTCAAAGTTACAAGTAGAATACCTTTCTATTGTTTTCTTTAGACTGTTCCTAACATAGAGAATGATTATTGATTGATAATTATAAATATTTAATACCTCGTCATAAAGGTAATATTTTTCTTTTTGTATTAATGATATTATCCACAATTAGGTATTCTAATAATAATCTGTTCACTATTTGACATCTTATCTTTTTTATTTATTTTCTAGTTACTTAACTCTTAGTTTTGGCACCCATCCTCTTGGAATCTTGCTTTCACCGAATGATCAGAAATTGACACTAGTCAATTTGAGAAAGTTAAAGACCTGGAAAATCTAAGTTGTCTAACAGCTACGTTTAGACCAGAGTTGAAAACAAAATGTTTACAAGTGGTTTTCTTCAAAAAGTTGGCAATTGTTTCTGTAGGAAACAAGTTGAATGTTGCTGTGTTTTTCAAGAAATTATAACCGGAATTTGTTGAATCTTTAGTTGACAACTCTGGTGTAAACGTGGCTCAAAGCCGTAGTCATAAATAGTGGAAGAGAGAGTACTATATCTTCAATCATCCTTTTCTTTAATAATTAGAATATTTTCCAATTATCCATGTTTCTCTTATATTGTAATTCTCCAAATCTATGTTTATAATTATTGACCGAATGTATAGTGAGGTCGTCTATGTTCTAACTCGGATTTTCTTTTGTCTTTTTGTATGTGTTAAAACTCAATTTGCATCATTCTTGATCTTTGAACTTAGCGCGTTGCCAGTATAGCCAACGTTTGGCAGATTTAGTCTGCATTGTTTTCAATATTTGTATCTTTGTAATAATTTCAATTTGTTGTCTAGTATTATTTGATTAATTTCAAATTTGTCCTTTTTCACTTGCTTTTGAATAATATATTTGTGTTTTGTATCTTTATTCTTGCATTTCTCACTTGCGGAAATCGTTGTAGGTAGGTTTTGCTCCACTCGGCTTGTGTGGCGCTGGTGTGCTGCTTCTTTGTTTCAACTCGATTCCGGAATGTGGGAATTGGCCAGCTCTTGTTTTCAATTTTCGAATTTGAATTTATTCCAGCTGAATATTCAGTACTTTCATGTTTCATTGGCATATTTGCCATAAATATTGGCCTAATTCAATCAACAACTTGTATGTCTTCACGGATTGTGTTTGAATGTCAAACTTCTGTTTGGATTTTAGGAAACTCAATCAATCTCTCTCTACATCTCTCGAATCAATCTGCTACCGAATCTGTTCTACAATTCTACCTATGATCGAATCTACCGATAAAGGTCTGCAGTCTCTATTGACAGTCGAAATTGCATCCACTTTGGGGTTCCATATAACCTCCCACTCACTTGGTCGACTGTGCAATTTAGCATTCCACTTTGGGGTTACATATACCCTCCCACTCTCTGGCCGGTATGGTGATGATGATTTCCATTGCCGGAGCATTTCTTACAAATGCCTACAATCTTCGACAGCTTTCGACATCCTCAAGATACTCAGGTTGAGTAATTGTATGTTCATCATAAATTTGTAATATCATCCATTCTTATTCATTCATCTGTCTATTTTCATTCATTCATTATCATTCATACTGCTACTGTTCATTTACTTATATAGATTTATCTTACTTATGAGCTGTGCCCACAAAGGCAATCAAAGAGTTTGTCATTTCAGGACATTGAATAATATTCAAAATTTTGAATACAAAATCATTTTATTTTTTGAATTTGTTTCTTCACAATTTGAAAGTCTTTACAATTGGCATCACATTCAACTTATGTATTTTGAAACTAACATCACAATTAATTCAACAATAAAAATAACAATTATTCACTACTTGATTTTGCAATTATTCGCATTACCTATTGTTTTGGTAGGACGAGTTGTATTCAGGACTCAGCCTACCTGGTCCTCTATTAATTTTGCTACCAGAAAAGTTATTTTGATAGATATCAGGCGCATATTTATCATTATAAGTTTGGCCGTCTCCAGTCCGGATACTTCATATTGACATATGCTTAGAAAATACATTTATTCTTATTCATTATTTTACATCAATTGTGTAATGATTATTGTCTTATACTTTTATTCATAGTGTTTATTTCTGTATGTTCAAGGGTAATATGTATGGAGTTGCTCATACTGATACATTCAACCAAGCACTTATGTCATTGTTCCCAACAATTGGATACAACACCAGTAGCCATCCAGTGTAAGAGGAGGTCGAACATTTTCAATTGAGGTATCGTTCCAATTTTCAATATGCCTCCTAAAGGCAAACGAAACAGCCTTCTCACTGTGAGAAGTGGCATCATTAAAAATCTATCTTGGCTTTATACTGAATATTTCAATTTTAAAATCAATGATGAAAATGATTTTCAAAAACTACTAGCAGTCAAAACTAAATTGCTCAACTTTGAGCAGCGTTATGAAGAGATAAGCCTGGAATTTGATTCAGATGACATTGATGACAATGAACATCAAATTGTCACAGAAAAATTTTTAATGTTAATTGCTAATGTAAATACAATTTTGAAAAATTATGATTCACAGCAGCAAGTTGCTACATTTCAAGCACCGGCAATGGAACATCAGTCACCAAACTCCTCTCCAGTTCCCAAATCACCGGGTCTGTAGATCATAATAGTGTAATCAACACAAATCAATCGCCATCTGCTTCAGTGACTGCTAATAATGTCAATTCTCTGCCTTTGCAACCCACTATGCCTATTTATCAAGGTCTACAATTACCAATGGTACCGTTACCAGAATTTTCAGGTTCCTTTGATTCATGGCTTGAATTCCGTGATACCTTTTCCAATATGGTTATTGAAAACCAAACTTTGGCTCCAGCTACAAAGCTGTATTATTTGCGCAAAGCTCTCAGTGGTGAAGCCCTTGCACGCATTCAGAATATTCCTCCAGGGAATGGAAACTTTGAGCTTGCATGGAATCTGCTTACACAGAGGTACAATATCCCCAGATTAATTGCAAGTACCCACATTCAAGGTATTGAATCACCCCCAGCACTCAAGAAAAATTGTTCCAAATCTCTTAGAGCTTTCATTTATCACTTTAAATGTCACATTAATGCTTTAGAAGCGCTCAAATTGGATGTTCAAATTAAAGATTTACTTTACATGCAAAAAATCACTTCTCAACTTGACTCTAATATCTTGCGCGAATGGGAAAAACGCATTGAAATAAATGAAATCCCTACTATGGATAAACTGTGGGAATTTCTTGAAAATCAATGTAAGGTAATGGATGCTATTTCATCTCATAGCCCCTCAAATCCACCAACTAATCAAAAGGTTTTTACTCAAGCTACTTCAAATGCACCCAATGTTAAGCAAAATACTCGTCCTTTTGCTCAAAATAATACTCTGAATAATTTTCAGCCATCAGTATCCTGTCAATTTTGCAATGATCGATCTCATGGGATTTTCAAATGTGTCAATTTTTCAAAGATTCCCATCAATCAACGTTATGATGCAATCAAAAGGAAAGGGTTGTGTTTCAATTGCCTTAATCCTTACACTGACAATCACAACTGCTCTTCTAAGAGATGCCAAAAATGTGATAAGCGACATCACACTGTTCTACATGATTCCTTTACTAGCAATTCAGGAGGTAAGAATGTTGTTTCTAATGTGATTCAGTCTCAGAATGAGTGCACCGTTTCTAGTGCCCATTCATCTTCAGCATCAAATTCAGTTAGTTCACAATCTGATAATTCAGAAACAACAGTTGTTTCACATGCTGCTTCATCCATCATTTCTAATAATAAGTCATCAGTTCAAGTATTACCTACCGTACCGCAGAGGTTCTGGTTGTTAGTTCAAATGGTGAATTAATTGCATGTAATGCTTTAATGGACACAGGAAGTGATTGTTCACTCATCACTCAAGAGTTGGCTGATAGATTAGCTCTTCCTTCTCGTCATGTAACTAATCTGATTAATGGAGTGTCAAGCCAAATCTACAGTTGTTCACTCAGTATTAATAAAATCATCTGATCATACTTGGTCAACGCAACAAGAATGTATTGTTGTTGAGAAATTTGCCTCATGTATTCCTCGTGTCACAATTGATGTTAACTATTACAAGATTCCAAGCAATATTCGACTTGCAGATCCAATTTTCATAAATCTAAGAAAATTGATATCCTATTGGGTATTGACGTTTATGCCGCAATCATGACTGGCAATCAAATTATTGTGTCACCTGATGTTCCAATCCTACAAAATACAAAACTTGGCTGGATTGTTTTTGGCTCTTGTCAATTACCTAAATCAGTGTCACTCAAAAAATCATCTAATCAATTTGTTACCAATTTTGTCTCCACAGCTGAAGTCTCCAATCAGTTGGAAACCTTCTGGAAGCTGGAAGAAGTCTCTTCAGTTATTCCTGTCTCTCCTGAGTGTGCTAGGTTGAAGCACACTACAAAGAAAATACCATCAGGCATGAAGATGGTCGTTTCCAAGTGTCCTTACCTCGCAAGGATTCATTTACCACCCTTGGTCATTCAAGGACTCAAGCTATGAAACGTTTCCATTCATTGGAAAAAAGATTTCTTAAAGAACCTGAGCTCAAACCTCAATATGTTGAATTTATGCAGGAATATGAAGATTTAGGTCACATGCACCCTGTACCGCCACCAGCCCCTGAGGAACAAGTCTATTATATTCCACATCACGCTGTCTTCAAGCCCGACTCCACAACAACCAAAACAAGAGTTGTGTTTGATGCTAGCGCCAAAACATCAACCGGAATTTCTCTCAATGATGTTCCAACTGATAGTTGGAGGTCATTCTCTTCTCATGTAGTTCTCATGTAGCTATTCTAGCTCCCAATACAGTTCTTGTAAATACTGCAGTTGTTTCACCTTTATCCATTATTTCTGAACGTGTTTCCAATAGTTTTAAAATTATTCGTGTCACTGCTTATGTTCTGCGTTTTTTACATAACATTCGTAAGAAAATTGCTGATCGCCGTACTGACGCCCTTTCAGTTGATGAAATTGAAGATGCTGAAATTCATCTATTGAAGGCCATTCAAGCTGAAGCATTCCACAAGGAGTTGGAAATTTTACGTGCAAATGATGAGTTGAATGCCTCCAGTAAGTTTCATTCTTTGTCTTTGTTCATTCACTCTGATGGCCTCATAAGAGTAGGAGGACGTTTAGCTAATGCTAATATTGATTTTGATTTCAAGCATCAGATATTGCTTCCTGCCAATCACAAATTCACCAAGGCACTGATTTTTTATCATCATAACAAATTGTGTCATGCTGGTGTGCAAGCAACCATGGCTGCAATCAGACAACGGTTCTGGATACCATCAACAAGGCGTACTGTTAAGAATGTTCTGCGAAAGTGTATCAAGTGTTTTCGTTTCACTCATACTCAAGCTGCACAATTGATGGGTCAATTGCCCTCTGTGCGTGTAAATATTGATTTTCCATTCATGAATGTTGGTCTAGACTATGCTGGACCTTTTAGTCTCCGTATTGGTGGTCCAAAGTCACGGACATTTGGTAAAGCCTATTTTGCATTTTTCATTTGCATGATAACTCGTGCTGTACATATAGAAGTAGTATCAGAGCTGTCCACTTCAGTCTTTCTGGCTGCTCTCACCCGTTTCATCTCAAGACGAGGTATTCCAAGGAATATATATTCAGACAATGCTACCACTTTTGTGGGTGCAAATAATGATCTCAAAGAGTTAGGTGACTTCCTCAACTTGCCTAGCAATCAACAAATACTTCAAAATTCAGCTGCATCTTTGCACATTCAATGGAATTTCATTCCCCAAGAGCTCCTCATCATGGTGGTCTGTGGGAGAGAGGAATAAGAAATTTCAAGAGTATATAAAATTATTGCTTTCAAACATATTTGGAATTTTGAAGAAATGTGTACTCTTTCTGCACAAGTTGAAGCTATTTTGAATTCTTCACCTATTGTTCCATTGTCTGAGGACCCTCTTGATCTTCAATTTTTGTCACCTGGGCATTTTCTCATTGCGCGCCCACTCAATGCTTTGCCTTCTCTTAAGCAGAAATTCAAACATGTGAACTTTCTTGCATGTTGGAATAGACTTGCTGAAGTCACAAAGGAATTTTGGCAACAATGGTCTGAAGAATATTTAGTTACTCTTCAGAAAAGACATAAATGGTCTTCTTCATCACCCAATCTTCAAGTTGGCACTCTTGTGCTATTGAAGGATCCTGGGACACCACCAACACTCTGGAAGCTTGGACGTATTACAGAGGTTTTCCCTGGCTCCGATGACAAGGTTAGAGTCATCCAGGTTCTAACTGATTCTGGTGTTTTCAAACATTCTATTGCTAGTGTTGCACCTTTGCCATTAGATGATAGCGAATGATGCAAATCTCTTTAACATATTTTTCTTTCTTATTTGTTTTACAATTCTTCTAATTGCAAAACGGGGCCCAGTCTATGTTAAAACTCAATTTGCATCATCCTTGATCTTTGAACTTAGCGTGTTGCCAGTATAGCCAACGTTTGGCAGATTTAGTCTGCATTGTTTTCAATATTTGTATCTTTGTAATAATTTAAATTTGTTGTCTAGTATTATTTGATTAATTTCAAATTTGTCCTTTTTCACTTGCTTTTGAATAATATTTGTGTTTTGTATCTTTATTCTTGCATTTCTCACTTGCGGAAATCGTTGTAGGTAGGTTTTGCTCCACTCGGCTTGTGTGGCGCTGGTGTGCTGCTTCTTTGTTTCAACTCGATTCTGGAATGTGGGAATTGGCCAGCTCTTGTTTTCAATTTTCGAATTTGAATTTATTCCAGCTGAATATTCAGTACTTTCATGTTTCATTGGCATATTTGCCATAAATATTGGCCTAATTCAATCAAACAACTTGTATGTCTTCACGGATTGTGTTTGAATGTCAAACTTCTGTTTGGATTTTAGGAAACTCAATCAATCTCTCTCTACATCTCTCGAATCAATCTGCTACCGAATCTGTTCTACAATTCTACCTATGATCGAATCTACCGATAAAGGTCTGCAGTCTCTATTGACAGTCGAAATTGCATCCACTTTGGGGTTCCATATACCCTCCCACTCACTTGGTCGACTGTGCAATTTAGCATTCCACTTTGGGGTTACATATACCCTCCCACTCTCTGGCCGGTATGGTGATGATGATTTCCATTGCCGGAGCATTTCTTACAAATGCCTACAATCTTCGACAGCTTTCAACATCCTCAAGATACTCAGGTTGAGTATTTGTATATTCATCATAAATTTGTAATATCATCCATTCTTATTCATTCATCTGTCTATTTTCATTCATTCATTATCATTCATACTGCTATTGTTCATTTACTTATATAGATTTATCTTACTTATGAGCTGTGCCCACAAAGGCAATCAAAGAGTTTGTCATTTCAGGACATTGAATAATATTCAAAATTTTGAATACAAAATCATTTTATTTTTTGAATTTGTTTCTTCACAATTTGAAAGTCTTTACAATTGGCATCACATTCAACTTATGTATTTTGAAACTTACATCACAATTAATTCAACAATAAAAATAACAATTATTCACTACTTGATTTTGCAATTATTCGCATTACCTATTGTTTTGGTAGGACGAGTTGTATTCAGGACTCAGCCTACCTGGTCCTCTATTAATTTTGCTACCAGAAAAGTTATTTTGATAGATATCAGGCGCATATTTATCAGTATGTAATGCGATTATGGCCAAACGCATTGATAGAATTCTATGAGATTTGGCAAGAATATTCCTTTTTCAACTGCGTGTCGATGTATACACAAGGTTTTTCTTAGAAATTTTGCATTTTAAGGATGATATGGAAAGAAGAGGAATTCCTCGATACTCTGATATCACTATATATATACATATATAGATAGATATAAGTAATACTGTATTCTGTTTATATTTATATTATATATACATATATATATATATATATATATATATATATATATATATATATATATATATATATATATATATTTAAATTATATATATATATATGTATATATAATATAAATATAAACAGAATACACACGACACGGATAGATTAAAAACACTTAAAAACTTACATTTAAACGAGAATTTTTGGGGAGCTGGGCACCCTTTGTCAATCAACCAGGAAGTGAAGTGGTGCGATTTGAACATTCTAACGGTCGTGACCACAGAGACGCGGTAGAGACGTTGTGCAGACCATAGAGCACAGACGAACGGAGGCGCACTGATTGAAGGAGCACTATGGGATCAGTTGGTGGGCCATGATGGGTTATTTCAAGCGGGAGATTTCAAATTTGAGTGGGTTATGGATGAGGAAAGGTGTAGATTATGAATTGATAGAAAAGAGGAGATTTCAAATTAGAAATCCGAAATGAAGTAGAATAAAATTAGAAAAAGGAATTATAGAATTGAATTGGAATTAAATTTATTTTTATTTCTATTTTCATTTTATTATTTTACATTATTATTTTTATTATTATTTTACTATTTTTATTATGTTTTTTTGTGTTATTATTTCTGTTTTGGGATAAACAACTACTATTATTTGAGGTCATCAAAAAGCCTCCAGTATATCACCATTTTCCCTCAACCAGTGATCCAATTCTGTAAAATAATTTTTTTGCAGCTAATTTCTACGATCCTCGCTGGAATCAGGAGCATATTTATATAAATTTTGTATTTGAATTGTTGCCTGCATACATTCAGATCCATCCTAATCTGGTTTAGTGTCATTGTTCTCAGGTTGTATGGTGTGTCTCTCATGTTGAGCCGCAAATTACATTTATTCACATATTGGATCAAACTTTTACAATACAATTCTTCAACAGTGAGCACTCCCAATTCTCTAAGAAGTTCATTACTTGGATAGCGTCTAGGTTTACCCAGGGAAGCTCTTATTACTGTGTGAAGCTCTTATCTTCTTAAATTACTATTGTAATTTTTAAAATAGGCACCACAATGAATACCGTAATTAGGAATTTATCGATATTCCTAGTATTATTCTCAAACGTTATAATAATCGAGTTAGGCTAGAGATAGTGAAATTGTTCGAAATAGCTGAAAGAGAGAAAGCATTTCTGAAATAGCATTGGCTAGCAGTGCTCTTCTTATCTTCCAAGTGATTACCTATCTATCATAATAATGGTATTTACGAACAGTTTACTACAGACAGTCTCCGCAGAATGACTGCAAACGTACAATGATGACGGAAAACGGTAAGCGACATTTATTTCAGATATATTATAATCTTTATTCAAAGCATTTGTAGTCTGTTTTATTATTATATAGGTACCCTGATTTCGATATTATTAGCTCTTGAATATTGTTGCAGCTCATTCAGCTGAATCTCCAAGTCACTGATATTCGATTTCAAAATCGTATTTTCCTTTTGAAGTGCACTTTTATCTTTCTTCATATCCAGTTTTACTTTTATCTTTCTTCAAATCAATTAGAATACGATCACCAATGAATTCGTTAAAATTGTCATTGTAAAAGAAAAATTAATCTGTTTCCATGATATTTAACAACTTGTTTCAGTGTATTCCTACTTTTGGGCCTCTCTGTATATTTATAATGAATATTTCCAGATTTAATATATAACTACTGAACTAATAATGTATATTTATTTATTTATTTACATACAAAAGCTCACAGAATAAATCCATGAAGAGCCTTATTTACATCAACTAGTTTAGATACATAATATTTGATGCAAAATAAGAATGAAAAATAAAATAAAATTGTAAACACAATTTTTGAATACTAAGAAGAGGCGAAATGGAAAAATAAAATAAACCAATGATAATAGAAAATGAAGAATGAAATAAAAATAATAAGAAAAATAAAATAAAGAATAAAATAAACGGATCAATGCAGTGGCTTATTCTATTGTAAAAAAGTAAAGTTCTGTATATGTAAGAATTGCAATGATGAGTCGTTCTGATAAATGGCAAGTGAAACAGAATATTTGGTCTTGGTCTATTAAAACGGAACATGAAGATGCAACATACTTATAAATTCTGGCATGAATACTTGATTGTTTAGGATATTATATAATAGCAAGAGGGAACTGACAGATCTCCTTTCTTCCAATCTTTGAACATTAAATATCAACCTTAGATTGTCTGTTGGAAAAGCTATCGGACAGAATGCGTTGAACTTTTTAAAATAAAGATACCTTAAAAATTTATTCTGAATTTTTTCTAAATCAAGAATAGCGCTGCTGTGAAATGGAGCCCAAACTAAAGCAGCATATTAAAAGTTTACTCCTCACTGTAGCATAGTACAATTTCAAAACAACGTCACATGCTGTAAAAGGCCTACAATTTCGAAATAAAAACCCTAGCGACCTATTAGCACCATTCATAACATGTGTTAGGTGTTTGTTCGGACGTTATATGAATGTTCCCCTTTGTTGTCTGGCGTTGTGTGGTGGAGGGGGCAATTAAAGGTTGATGCGTATAGCATAATACTTCACTGATTACTACTTATTCAAGCAATCACCGATCACCGCGAATTAGGTGTAATCAGCATTGACTCATTTTTTGCTTCGGTGACTGAACCGGATATAGAATGAATTGGACCATTAGCATTTGGCAACTCTTGATTATGCATTTTTTAAGCAATTATGCAAGACTTTTAAACGAAAAGAATTTTGAAGAGTTCAAAAAAATATCCTACTTAGCATACACCTACAGCTGAGTACTGTAGAATCAACAGTTTGAGTTAAAGCTATTTTGCAATAAATTTTTGTGCTTTCATTGTTTTTATGACTTGTTTCTTAGAGATGCTCGATCACTATTCCAACTTTTTAGCTTTATATTTTTGAATTACGTGATAATCACATTGAATTTTAGATTAATATCTTTTTCATCGTGAGAACAAAAGAGGTGAGATGAATCGACAATTACGATGAAATATTTTTTCTAATTGAACTTTATGATAACCTCTTCAACTAGTCTGAATTTTCTAGATCTATGTTTTAGGCCTACTAGATTCTCTCTACACATGTGAAATAGAATTAAAAAGTTATTTTTTAAAGTGGTAACAAAAGAGAGGAAGGAAAATTAAATCACATTAAGAATATACACAAACTTTATTCCACCATTTTAATTAAACTTGAAAAAACACAATTGGATAAAAATGTCAATGCACAAAGATGAAATTTTTTCAAACATATTATCAAAACAAGAACTTAAAAACGACATACTTTTTAGAGGGTAGGAGCTCCTACGAAAAACAATTATTATCATGTACTATAAAATCTTTAAAAAACAAAGAATAACTAGAACTCATAAATCAAAGATTAAGATGCTAACAAAAATACATAAATCGAATAATCAGCCCCTTTAATTATTGATTGAAATAATCAAGATTGCGTTGCAATAATATAAGAAGATAATTGATTTGAACGACAAAAGCAAGGAAACAATGTAATTTCTTTTGAAAAAATCGATAAATTAAATAATATTAAAAGTAGAACATAATATTCCAAAAATGCACTATTAACACACATATTTGCCATGAATTGGACAAATCTCTGTTACCTAACTTCTATAAAGTTTTGATTGAACTACAACAAGCGTCTGATTTTAACCAAAAATTCAAACTTAATAACAGAAGGAACAAAAAATGAACTTTTAAATTGAATCACAGTAAACAGAATGTGATTTTCCAAATAAGAGCATTCAATGAAACACGAACCGATGGTACAGGCAGATTGGAGATTAATGACACCGCACATTAATAATATGAATCTGGGCTGAAATGTCATAGTGACGTCCTTCTTACGATGATAATCAGAGAAAAATTATGGAAAACAAAAACTACAGTATAAAAGTATGAAAATTTTCAAATAATTATATATTTGATTAATGTAGAACACTAATACAGAATGTCCCATGAAAGATGTAACAACCGAAGACCACGATATTTGCAGTTTTCATTACTTTGGTATTGACATTTTCCTAACAAGTTTATACTCATTCTAAAGCTTACAAAATGGCAAAGTTTTTCAATTATTAAAAATATATTGTCAACATGAAAAAAAACGAAAAAAATTGTTTGAAATTTGACTTTGAACTCGACGAATGCACTTTTTCAAGTTTGAGCGCTCATAGAAAGTTCAAAAACGTAAAATAAAGGAACAAATTATATGAATCTTATTAAAAATGTCTTCCTCTTTCCAACCATATCTTTAAAATTGGATTTTGTCTGAGCGATTTTTTTTGTTATTGACGTTTTTCAAAAATATAGAAAAATTGATAGATCACGAAAACTAAGGTCGATATAAGAACATTTTACAGGACATAGTTGCAAATTTTTGTTGAATCTATGGTCTTTGGCTGTTACAGCTTTCGGGGTACACTCTGTATATATAGAATGAATTCATATGCAGAATGACGATTCTTCTATCAAGCTTTCTTAGAAATGACCAGTTTATTTCCTCTTACGAAAAACTGAAGGTCTTTAGTGACAAGTTCCGAACACATATCCAGAATGCTGTCTTGCAAACTAGATGGAAGGGTTATTTGAGCAATTCCATTTGAATTTGCTTCCTGGAAAGCGCTCTGCAGGATTGAATACATCTCCTGATCTGTTTTTGGCTCCTGCAAAGAAATTAATGATAATTTGAAAAAAAAATCAATTCAAAACAAAAAAATATACAGAGAGGAAAATATAATTAATAAAGGACGCATCTGAGAAACTTACTTTTTTGAAAGGTCAATAAAATTAAAAGTTCTTCAAATATTTTACTAATTCTTTTATTTACTTGAGAATACTTAATCCAAATTTCCGTTCCATGCATTATTTAAAAGATGAGTTTGGACCTCCTCCATTGAGCATTCACTAATTAACTGAGCAAGCAATTCGTAAGAGTAGTGGAAGAAATATCCATTGGGGTCGGGAAGAGCGCACATTCGACATCCATACACTTTTGACATTTTCCGAACCTCTGGTGGTTCATTGATCCCAATTTCTCTGTGTCAATACTTCATATACTACATACAGTGTCATACTACACTCCTGAGAAGAGTTAACCCACGACGAACTCCAATTATGGCCCTAAACAACGAGTTTGCATGGAGGAATTTTAGAAGTTAGCAAGGAAGTCACTATGCTGAGCGATCTCATGAAAAGATACTCGTTGGCAAAGATCCTCTGCATTTTTTGCAACTGACCATAGAATGTATAAAATAAGTTGAAACTTGGCCCTCTATCCGAAAAAATAGCAGCGTTGCCAAATTTTGTAAAATTGCAACTTTATCAAATTTCCAATCAAGCAACAGCAGCATTGCATGTCGAATTTCATCCCCGATATACCATAGTGTTAAAAAAGTTTCAGGATTAAAAGGAAATTTAATTTTTTAATGAAATTAAAAACTCGAAAATATGTTTTTACTTGGAATATCATTTCTCTGAGAATTATGGGATGTCGTAATAAGTAAGATTTTTTATCAAAATAACGGGGAGAATGTCGTCTTTCTATTGGTGTGAAGTAATACATTCTATCAACGACCCACCCTCACGACCCAGGTGATATTAAAAATAATAGACGTATTTAAAAAAAGGACTATCTCAGAGTTATACGTAAGCATTTTATATAAAAAAATGATGTGAAGAATATCTCCTTTCTATTGATGTCTACATCATTCTTATTTGACTCAAAGTTATTTTTCTAATAAATGATTTTGTTCGTCAATATCAAGACATTTTTGTGCAGAAAACATTTTTCGACATGCTGGGAACTTTTTTGTTTCAAAATATAAGTAGGTGGTGAAAGCGAGAAAGTTTTTCAGAAACTTAAGGTTACCATTGGCAGAAATCTCACATCTAAAAAACCTAAATGATGTATTCTCACTCACCTCTTCATCAACTGCCTTCTTCTCTGTTTCACCGCTGAATCCAAGAGCTTTTTGAAAAATTATTCGAGATGTATCTTTGTACTGTTTCTGCTTATCATCCAGCTACAAAATAAAATTGTTAAATGAAAGCTAAGGATTGTATTACTTTCAATGTAGCGAATAATAATGAATTTATTCATTGAATTATAGTTCATAGTTTCATTCATTAATAATAATTTGGGGTCATTGGCCTATTTATTATGACAACTTAAACAAGGATTCACTTATAAGTAGAATATACATGCTTAAAAATAGAATCTTTCAGGCATAATTTTCAGTCGCTGAGATCATGAATAGGCCTACTAATGAGATTGTTTTTCAAATGCTGTTTTGTGATAAAACTTGTTATAGCTCTCTATCGATTTTGGTTGGTCTAATGGCAGATTGTGATTGCTAAGCTCAACCTCAACCTGGAAATGTAACAATATTGTTGACAATACTCGTTCGCACAGCACAAGTTCAATCACTGAATCAAACAATAATCATTTGCAAAATTGTTGTAGATTTGTTTCGAGTATTGTATTCTACCCAGTATATAGGAGTTATAATAGTATTATACTAGTGGGAGTATTGGAGTATTATTTTCTAGCTCATGTTAAATAAATTGCTAATTAGCCTGCTAAATTCCAGATCAGTTAGCAAAATCTTAACCAAAAGCAAAATTATACAATTTTCAAGTAGATCACTCAATAGAATTAGAAGTTGAATAAAAAGCAAAAAAATTTTATCAAATCCCATGACACGTTTTGTTTAGTATTTGGAAATCTCTCCCCTTCTGGCGGTTACATTGCAATTGATTTTTTTTTCTACTCAAGATAGAACTTGAGTGTAATTGTTCCTAAAATCTGCCAGATTTCAAATTGTCTAGTTCCCAGTCTTTTCCTTTATTCACTAGTTTTAGCTGACATTCTTTCATTACTAATTTCCACTGACCTCCAATATAAGAGCGGCGTGATCTGTACTTAAATCATCACATTCTTCTACTTTCATATTGCTGTATACAAAGTTTCTATCAAGTCTGGTATTTTGTTGGCTGATATGTAGGTTTACCTGACGATATAGTGTCACACCTGCATTCTTAAACTGCCCTAAGTTCTTTTCCTTTTGGATTGATTAATCTTGAGCACCAATCTGTATTTTTGGGATTGAAATCACCCCCCAATAATACATCTTTTACCAAGACGATTGATCATAGCCTTATACATTTATTTTGTAATGCTATGCCTTGGTGGGCTATAGATTGATGCTAGCGTGAATTTGTAGAGTTTAGTCTCAACTGAAATTTATGTGATTTGCATCTCTTCCGATTGTACAGATGTGTTTTCAAAATATTTTATGCTATCTCTTATTATAATTGCACTACCGCCTCTCGCTGTATTTTGAGGATGTATGGTGTGGTAAACTTTGTAGCCTCCGAGTCTCATGTAGGATTCCTTAGTAAAATGAGTCTCAAATATCAAGCATATGTCTATGTTCCTAATTTGGAGTATCGCCAACAATTCCTGTTGTCTCTGTTGCAGTCCATTGGCATTCTATGTCATGATCCTCATAACATTATTCATTTTGTATTGGATGATCTAGTGTAGATGTTCTGTATTTTCTTCAGTCTCTGCTCAAAAACAGTCATCAAGGACTCCTGTCTATCAAGCTTCTCGAGAGTGTGAGTTAGTTAATACGGCATGTATGTTCTCATTGGTTTTTGGTTTCTTCTCTTCTTTTCTTCCTGAAGTAGCCTCGGAAAATGTTTTTCCAGATTTGATAGTAGAACTACTCTGAAGAATTTTTTGGGCTCCACTGCTAATGAAGAGGTTTTGTTTGGGACCTGATCTCTCATATTCTGTTCAACTTTCAGTTGCTTACTGTGATCATTTCTAATTGTAGTTCAACTGCTACAGTGCATCCTCTATAGTTGGCTGGGTGCTTCCCACCACAATGAACACATTTGGGCTCATTCTCCTTAGAATTTGTGCAACTAATGGTGCTGTGTTTTCCAGCGCATTTCACGCATCTTGGCTCCCGGTTGCAGTATTTTTGAGTATGGCCATAGGATTGGCACCTCTTACACTGTGGTATCAGCTTCGATGTTAACAATGCCTGTATCTCAATTTTGCACAACATGATGTGCCTTATTTCGTAAATTTTCTTGATCTCTTCTTCTGGACTAAAGGACAATACACACATATCCAGGGGC